>NW_026652286.1:50729365-50748487 GCF_009828535.3 Hylobates moloch | reverse complement strand
CTCCAGACCCTGTTTGGCTGGGTGTCAGCAGCGGTGGCTGCAGAACAGTGGATTTTCGTGAGACCACAAATTCAGCTGTCTGATAGTTCCTCTGAAAGTTTTGTCTCAGAGGAGTACCCGGTTGAATGAGGTGTCAGTCTGACCCTACTGGGGGGCTGCCTCCCAGTTAGGCTGCTCAGGGGTGAGGGACCCACTTTAGGAGGCAGTCTGTTTGTTCTCAGATCTCCAGCTGCATGCTGGGAGAACCACTACTCTCTTCAAAGCTGTCAGTCAGACAGGGACATTTAAGTCTGTGGAGGTTCTTGCTGAGTTTTTGTTTGTCTGTGCCCTGCCCCCAGAGGTGGAGCCTACAGAGGCAGGCAGGCCTCCTTGAGCTGTGGTGGGCTCCACCCAGTTCGAGCTTCCTGGCTGCTTTGTTTACCTAAGCAAGCCTGGGCAATGGCGGGTGCCCCTCCCCCAGCCTCGCTGACGCCTTGCAGCTTGATCTCAGACTGCTGTGCTAGCAATCGGCGAGACTCCGTGGGCATAGGACCCTCCGAGCCAGGTGCGGGACACAATCTCCTAGTGTGCCGTTTTCCAGGCCCATTGGAAAAGCGCAGTATTAGGATGGGACTGACCCGATATTCCAGGTGCCGGTTTCCCCTTTCTTTGACTAGGAAAGGGAACTCCCTGACCCCTTGCGCTTCCCGAGTGAGGCAATGCCTCGCCCTGCTTGGGCTCGCGCACAGTGCGCTTCACCGACTGTCCTGCACCCGCTGTTAGGCACTCCCTAGTGAGATGAAACCAGTACCTCAAGCAGAAATGCAGAAATCACCCGTCTTCTGTGTCGCTGGGGCTGGGAGCTGGAGACCGGATCTGTTCCTATTTGGCCATCTTGGCTCCACCTGTCATTGGTATTTTGATAGGGATTGTATTGAATATGTTGATTGCTTTGGAGAGTTTGTTCTTTTAAAAAACATCCTTCTGATCCATGAGCATGAGATGCCTTTCCATTTGTTTGTGCCCCTTCAAGTTCTTTTATCTGTGTTTAGTAGTTTTCCTTGTAAGCGTCTTTCATATCCTTGGTTAATTTATTCCTGGGTAATTTTTGTAACTATTGTAAATGGGATTGCTTTCTTGATGCCTTTTACAGCTAGTTCATTATCAGTGTATAGAAATGCTGCTGATTTTTGTGTGTTGATATTGTATCCTGCAACTTTACTGAGTTCCTTTATCTGTTCTACCTTTTTTTTTTTTTGGTAGAATCTTTAAGTTTTACTACATAAAAAAAAAAAATTGTATGCAAAGAGGGACAATTTGACTTCCTCTTGTTAATATGGATGCCTTTTTTTTTCTTGCCTGACCACTCTGGCTAGATTTCAGTATTACGTGAATAAGAGTGGTGAAAGTGAGCATCCTTGTCTTGTTCCAGTTCTTAAAGGAAATGTGTCCAAAATTGGTGGGTTCTTGGTCTCACTGACTTCAAGAATGAAGCCACGCACCCTCGCGGTGAGTGTTACAGTTCTTAAAGGTAGTGTGTCTGAAGTTTGTTCCTTCTGATGTTCGGACGTGTTCGGAGTTTCTTCCTTCTGGTGGGCTTGTGGTCTTGCTGGCTTCAGGAGTGAAACTGCAGACCTTCGTGGTGAGTGTTACAGCTCTTAAGGCGGCGCGTCTGGAGTTGTTCATTCCTCATGGTGGGTTCGTGGTTTTGCTGGCTCAGGAGTGAAGCTGCAGACCTTTGCAGTGAGTGTTACAGCTCATAAAGGCAGTGTGGACCCAAAGAGTGAGCAGCAGCAAGATTTATCGCAAAGAGCGAAAGAACAAAGCTTCCACGGTGTGGAAGGTGACCCAAGCGGGTTGCCACTGCTGGCCCGGGCAGCCAGCTTTTATTCCCTTATCTGGCCCCACCTACATCCTGCTGATTGGTCCATTTTACAGAGAGGTGATTGGTCTGTTTTACAGAGAGCTGATTGGTCTGTTTTGACAGGGTGCTGATTGCTGCCTTTACAATCCCTGAGCTAGACACAAAAGTTCTCCAAGTCCCCCTACTAGATTAGCTAGACACAAAGCACTGATTGGTGCCTTTACAAACCTTGAGCTAGACATAGGGTGCTGATTGGTGTGTTTACAATCCTTTAGCTAGACATAAAGGTTCTCCAAGTCCCCACCAGATTAGCTAGATACAGAGTGCTGATTGGTGTGTTTACAAACCTTGAGCTAGACACAGAGTGCTGATTGGTGCATTTACAAACCTTGAGCTAAACACAGAGTGCCGATTGGTGTATTTACAATCCCTTAGCTAGACATAAAGGTTCTCCAAGTCCCCACCAGATTAGCTAGATACAGAGTGCTGATTGGTGCATTTACAAACCTTGAGCTAGACACAGAGTGCTGATTGGTGTGTTTACAATCCCTTAGCAAGACATAAAGGTTCTCCAAGTCCCCTCTGACTCAGGAGCCCAGCTGGCTTCACCTAGTGGATCCTGCACTGGGCACAGGCGGAGCTGCCCACCAGTCCTGTGCCGCACACCCACACTCCTCAGCCCTTGGGCAGTCCATGGGATTGGGCGCCAGAGAGCAGGGGGCGGTGCTTGTCAGGGAGGCTCGGGCCGCGCAGGAGCCCATGGCAGGGGGTTGCGAGGGAGGCTCAGGCGTGGCGGGCTGCAGGTCCTGAGCCCTGCCCCGTGGGGAGGCAGCTGAGGCCCGGCTAGAATTCAAGCACAGCGCCAGCATGCCAGCACTTCTGGGGGACCTGGCGCACCCTCCGCAGCTGCTGGCCTTGGTGCTAAGTCCCTCATTGCCCGGGCCGGCAGCACCGGCCAGCTGGCCGCTTCAAGTGCAGGGCCTGCCAAGCCCACGCCCACCTGGAACTCTCGCTGGCCCGCGAGCACCGCATGCAGCCCCAGTTGCCACCTGCACCTGTCCCTCCACACCTCCCCGCAAGCAGAGGGAGCCGGCTCCGGCCTTGGCCAGCCCAGAGAGGGGCTCCTACAGTGCAGCGGCAGGCTGAAGGGCTCCTCAAGCATGGCCAGAGTGGGCGCCAAGGCTGAGGAGGCACTGAGAGCGAGCGAGGGCTGCCAGCATGCTGTCACCTCTCAGAAAGACTTTCAATTTTTCCCTATTCAGTATGATGTTAGCTGTGGGTTTGTCACATATGGTCTTTATTGTTTTGAGGTATGTTCATTTTATAGCCAGTTTGTTCAGAGTTTTTATAGTGAAGAGATGTTAGATTTAATCAAATGCTTTTTCTGCATTGATTGAGATAATTACATGGTTTTTGTCCTTCATTCTATTGATGTGATGTGTCACATTTACTGATATGTATAGGTTGAACCATTTTTGCATCCCTAGGAAAAATCACATTTGATCATGGTATATTATCTTTTTGATGTATTGTTGGATTCAGTTCACTAATGTTTTGTTGAGAATTTTTGTTTTTGTGTTATTCAGGGATATTGTCATGTAGTGGTTTTTGGTTTTTTGTTTTTTCATGTTCTTGTCTCATTTTAGTAGCAGGGTAGTGCCGGCCTCAGAATGAAATAGAAGGCTGGGTGCAGTGGCTCACGCCGTAATCTCAATGCTTTGGGCAGCCAAGATGGGCAGATGGCTTGAGTTCAGGAGTTCAAGACCAGCCTAGACAACATGGCAAAACCCAGTCTCTATAAAAAATACAAAAATGAGCTAGGTGTGGTGGTACATGCATGTAGTCCCAGATTCTCAGGTGAGAGGATCATTTGAACCCAAGAAGCAGAGGTTGCAGTGAGTGGAGGTCATGCCACTGTACTCCAGTGTGGGCAACAGAGCGAGACTGTTTCAAAAAAAAAAAAAAAACAGAATGAAATAGGAAGAATTCCCTCCTCTTCAATTTTTTGGAGGAGTTTGAAAAGAATTACTGTTCATTCTTCTTTATAAGTTTGGTAGAGTTCAGCAGTAAAGCCATTCAGTCCTGGGATTTTCTTTATTGGGAAACTTTCTATTACTAACTCAATCTTTTTTTTTTTAGATGAAGTCTGGCTCTGTCGCCCAGGCTCGAGTACAATGGCGCAATCTTGGCTCACTGCAACCTCCTCCCCACAGGTTCAAGCAATTCTTCTGCCTCAGCCTCCCAAGTAGCTGGGATTACAGGCACATGCCACCACTCCTGGCTACTGGCTAATTAATTTTTGTATTTTTAGTAGAGATGGGCTTTCACCATGTTGGCCAGGCTGGTCATGAACTCCTGACCTCAGGTGGTCTGCCTGCCTTAGCCTCCCAAAGTGCTGGGATTACAGGCGTGAGCCACCCCGCCCGGCCTCAACCTTACTTCCTGTTACTGGTCTGTTGAAGTTTTCTGTTTCTTCCTGGTTCACTCTTGGTAGGTTATTATACGTGTCCAGAAATGCATCCATTTCCTCTGAGTTTTCCAATTCATTAGCATATAGTTGTTGACAATAGTATCTGATGATCCTTTGTATTTCTGTGGTATCAATTATAATATATCCTTTTTTGTTTATGATTTTATTTGATCTCTCTCTGTCTCATTAGTCTCACTAGTGGTTTATTGATTTTATCTTTTCCAAAAACCAACATTTCATTTTACTGATCTTTTGTATTTTCTTTTTAGTTTCTATTTTATTTAGTTTGGCTCTCATCTTTATTATTTCTTATCTTCTAACCTGGGGTTTGCTTTTTCTTGTTTTCTAGTACTTTAAAGTATATTATTGTGTTGTTTATCTGAAATCTTTCTCCCTTTTTAATGTAGGCTTTTATTTTTTATTTTTTATTATTTTAATTTTATTATTATAGTTTAGGTTTTAGGGTACATGTGCACAGTGTGCAGGTTTGTTACATATGTATCCATGTGCCGTGTTGGTTTGCTGCACCCATTAACTCGTCATTTAGCATTAGGTATATCTCCTAATGCTGTCCCTCCCCCCTCCCCCCACCCTAATGTAGGCTTTTATTGCTATAAACTTCCCTCTTAGCCCTGCTTTTGCTGTATCCCGTAGGTTTTGGTGTATTGTGTTTTCATATTCATTTGTTTTAAGAAATATTTTGACTTCCTTCTTAGTTTTTTCATTGACCCAATGGTCATTCATGAGACTGTTGTTTAATTTCCATGTACTTGTTTAGTTTCCAAAGTTCCTCTTGTTATTGATTGCTAGTTTTATTTCATTGTATTCTAAGATAATTGATATGATTTTAATTTTTAAAATTTTAATGAGACTTGTTTTGTGGCCATATATAGTCTATCTGGAGAAAGTTCCATGTGCTGATGGAAGAATGTGTATGCTGCAGCCATTGGGTGAAATGTTCTGTAAATGTCTATTAGTTTCATTTGGTCTAAAGTTCAGTTGAAATTCAATTTCTTTGTTGATTTTCTGTCTAGATGATCTATCCAATGCTGAGACTGTGGTAGTGAAGTTCCCAACTATTACTGTATTGAAGTCTATCTCTCCCTTTAGGTCTAATGATATTTGCTTTATATATCTGGGTGCCCAAGTGTTGGGTACAAATAAATTTATAATTGTTATATCTTTTTGTTGAATCAACCCCTTTATCCTTTTATAATGACCTTACCTCTTTTAACTTTTTGACTTAAAGTCTATTTTGTCTGATATGAGTATAGCTACTCCCACTTGCTTTTGGTTTCTGTTTGCATGGAATGTCTTTTTCCACCCCTTCACTTTCAGTCTGTATGTGTCTTTGAAGGTGAGGTGAGTTTTGTGTAGGTAACATAGTTGGATCTTTTTTTCTATCCAGCTAGTCTGTATCTTTTAACTGGGGAATTTAACCAGTTTACATTCAAGGTTATTACTGATAGGTCAGGACTTATTTCTGTTATTTTGTTCATTTTTTCTGATTATTATGTATATGCTTTGTTTCTTCCTCTCTTATTGTTTATGACTGCAGTTTGGTGGTTTTCTATAGTGGTATTGTTTCAGGGTTTTCTCTTTCTCTTTTGTGCATCTGCTCTACCAGTGAGTCTTATGCTTTCATGTGTTTTCATGATTGTAGATATTGTCCTCTTGCATGCATATTTAGGAGTCCCTTAAGAATTTCTTTAAGTTTGGTCTAGCGGTGATACATTCCCTCAGTTTTTGCTTGTCTGGGAAAGACTTTATTTCTTCTTCATTTCTTTTTCTTTTTCTTTTGTTTTAATTTTTGGAGATGGAGTCTCACTCTGTTGCTCAGGTTGGAGTGCCATGGCTCAATCTCCGCTCACTGCAACCTCTGTTTCCCAGGTTCAAGTGATTCACCTGCCTCAGCCTCCTGAGTAGCTGAGATTACAAGTGCACGCCACCATACCAGACTAATTTTTTGTATTTTAGTAGAGATGGCGTTTTACTGTGTTACCCAGGCTGGTCTGGAACTCCTGAGCTCAGGCAATCTGCCCACCTTGGCCTCCCAAAGTGCAGGGATTACAGGTGTGAGCCACCGCACCTGGTCTCTTCTTCATTTCTGAAGGGTGGTTTTTTGGTATGGTATTATTCCTCGCAGTTTTTGTTTTTTATTTATTTTATTTCAGCACTTTGAATATATCATCCCATTCTCTCCTGGCACATAATGTTTCTGCTGAGAAATCCACTGTTAGTCTGATGGGGATTCCCTTAGATGTGATTTGATGCTTTTCTCTTGCTGTTTTTAGAATTCTCTCTTTGTCTTTGATTTTGACAGCTGGACTATAATGTGCCTTGCAGAAGACCACTATGGTTTGAATCTTTTTGCAGACCCTTGAGCTTCCTGTATCTGAATATCTATATCTCTTGCAAGACTTGAACAGTTTTCAGCTATTATTTTGTTAATAGGTTTTCATTGACTTTGCCCATCTCTTATCCTGAAATACATAACATTTGAGGATTTTCTTTCTTTTTAAAATTTTTTTCTTTAATTCTTAAAAATAGAAACAGGATCTCACTATATTGCTCAGGCTAGTCTCAAACTCCTGGGCTCAAGCAGTCCTGCCTCAGCCTCCCAAAGTGCTAAGATTATAGATGTGAGCCACTGTGCCCAGCCAAAGAAGTGCTTTAATTTTCTTTAATCATTTTTGTTGTTTGTGGAGACAGGGTCTTGCTATGTTGCCCAGGCTGTTCTCAAACTCCTGGACTCAAGCAATCCTCCCACCTCAGCCTCCCAAAGTGCTGGGATTACAGGTGTGAGCCACCACGCCTGGCCAAATTTGAAATTTGGATTGCTTTATGGTATCTCATATGTCACACAGGCTTTCTTCATTCTTGTTTATGTATTTTTCCTTTTTTGTCTGCCTATGATATTTCAAAAGACTTGTCTTCAAGTTCAGAAAGTCTTTATTGTGCTTGATCTAATCTATACTTGAAACTCTCTATTTTATTTTTTTATTTCATTCATTGAATTTTCAGACATCAGATTTATATGTACTTTTTAAATGATATCTGTCTCTGTTGAATTTCTCATTCAGATTATAAACTTTTTTTTTGTATTGTTTATCTGTGTTGTCTTATATCTCACTGAGCTTCTTTAATGTCATTATTTTGAATTCCTTTTCAGTTATTTCATAGATTTCTTTTTCTTTGGAATCTGTTGCAGAATGTTTGTGGTTTCTTTTTTTTTTTTGAGGTGTCATGTTTCTTGTTTTTTCATATTTCTTGTGTCTGTATATTCATATCTGTGCATATGGTCTAAGAGTTGCTTCTTTCAAATGTGTGCATTGCCTTTCACAGGGAAAGACATTTTCTGTAGATACATCTATAGTGTTTGTTGGGTAGGGTGCTTTGGCTTTGATTCTGGGTGGGTAGGTGGGTGGGTACAGTAGCATAGTCTCTATATATTGCTTGGGCTGTAATTAGTATCAGTGATGTCAGCGAGTTCCTCAGTGGCTTAGGCTGTGGTTGTTAAGAGAGGCTGAGATGAGGGCTTGCTGGGGTTGGGGATGCTAGGCAGGCTGGTCTTTGGGCACTTGCAGGTGGTTGCACAAGTAGGCCAAGCATGTTTGTCTTTGGGCCCCCTAGCAGCATACACAAATAGCAGTGGTAGCAGGTCTGGGCAGGCTGGCCCTTGGGCACCCAGGTGGCTTACTCAAATGCCAGAAGTTGCAAGAGTGGGTTGAGGTAGTGGGTCCTCAGGACCCTGTCCAGAGGGAGCAGGAGGCATGTGTGCATCAGCAACGGCAGTAGCAGTGGTAGGCCAACCCCCTTGGGCCTCCAGGTGGCACGTGCTGGTGCCAGCAGTGACACAGGTGAGTTGAGTAGGCCAGTTCCCAGGCTCCCAAGTGGTGCATGCAGAATGACTGTCATAGCAGCAGGCTAGGCAGTGCAGGCCTGTGCTCAGAGCCACCCCCCCACCATGGTGTGCATAAGCTGTGACACGTGGGGCGGGTCAATCCCCAGGCCCTTGGGTGGCACTCTCGGTCAGCAGTCGTGGCAATGGGTGAGGTGGGCCTGTCTTCCGGCCGCTGAAAATGCATGCTGGTGCTTGGTAGCCCTGCTGCTGTCCATGAAATCTTCCCTAGATAGGTGTCTATCAGGCTCTGTGGAACATGCATTTCACCTCCCTTTTTCCTAGGGACAAATGTCCCCAGTGTACTGTACCACCAGTTTTCCAGGGTGTAGGACATTGTATGGGCTAGAGTGCTAGCCGACATGTACTGCTTTGTCTAGCTGGTGTCACAGTACTGCCGCCCTCTGGATGGATACAGGGAGGATGTCTGCAGGGCTCCAGGGATGTGAAAATGTAGAGGGTGTTAAGCCTCAGGGAAGGATGTAGTGTGTTGGGGTTGGGTTCTCAAAATGTAATTGTGCTGCAGCTGTTCGGGCCTTAGGGAGATGTGTGGGACCCAGCATAAACTCCCTCTCTGGAAAAAATGCCATCACAAAGACTCTACACAGCTCTCTATACTAGTCTCGGAACCCACAAAGGCTGAGGGCCTCTCCTGTGGCTAGCATTGCAAGAGTCCACAGTGGAAATGTGAACAACTGAGGATCTCTCATTTATCCTTTCCCCACACTGAGGATTTTCTCCCGACTCTGAGCTGATCCTAGCCAGGCTGGCTGCTTCTCTGCCTTCTCCTTCTGTGGCTCAGAGGTTCTCTATCATTTCCCTGCTGAATTCTGGTATTCTTTCTTAGATTCCATATTTGACATGTAATTACCTATTCAATATGTGATTACCACTCACTGTTTTGATCCTTCTTTGTGGAGGAGGTGGATGCCAGGTGTCTCTAGTCAGTCACCTTGATGGTTTTCCCAGAAACAATTTTTAAAAAGAAAAGTTGGAAAAGTACACAACCTGATTTTTAATATATAACTTTATTGAGATATTTTCATATTATTTGATTCAACTACTTCAAGTGTACAATCCAATGATTTAATAAATTTACCAAGTTATACGACCATATGTTACCTAATTTTAAGACTTGTTATAAAGCAACAGTAATCAAGACAGTCATGATATGTGTTGGCAACATTTCATCTAACAACTACAGACTAGACATTCTTCTCATCAGCACATGGAACATTCTCCAGGATAGACCATATATTAGATGACAAAACAAATCTCAACAAATTTAAAATTATCAAAATCATATCAAGTATCTTTTCTAGCCAAAATGGAATTAAATGAGAAATTGATAACAAAAGGAACTTTGGAAACTAGACAAATACATGGAAATTAAACAACATTCTCATGAACTACCATTGGGTCAATGAAGAAATTAAGAAGGAAATAAAAATAGTTCTTTAAACAAATAAAAATTGAAACACAACATAGTAAAATTTATGGGATATAGAAACAGCAGTACTAAGAGGAACATTATAGGAATAAATGCCTACATCAAAAAAGTAGATTGTGACCTGAGTCTATGGGTGAGGGAAAGAAAAGGAAAAAAAGTATAAAGACTTCTCATAAACAACATAACAATGTACCTTAACAAACTAGAAAAACAAAACAAACCCAAAACTAATAGAAGGAAAGAAGTATTAAACATCGGGGCCAGGTGTGGTGGCTCACGCCTGTAATCCCAGCACTTTGGGAGGCTGACTTGGCTGAATTACTTGAAGTCAGAAGTTCAAGACCAGCCTGGCCAACATGGTGAAACCCCATCTCTACTGAAAATACAAAAATTAGCCGGGCTTGGTGCCAGGTGCCTGTAATCTCAGCAACTCAGGAGGCTGAGGCAGGAGAATTGCTTGAACCTGGGAGGCGGAGGTTGCAGTGAGCCTAGATTGTGCCACTGCACTCCAGCCTGGGAGACAGAACAAGACTCTGTCTCAAAAAATAATAATAATAATAAAGATCAGAGTGTAAATGCAATTGTGACTAAAAATACAATACAAACAATAAATGAAATGAAAAGTTGGTTTTTTGAGAAGATAAACAAAATCAATAAACCACTAGCTGGACTAAGAAAAATAGAGAAAAGTCCCAAATAAACAAAATGTGAGACAAAAAAAAGACATCAAAGGATTATTACAGGCTATTATGAGCAATTATATGCCAACAAATTTAAAAACCTAGAAGAAATGGATGAATTTCTAGACATATTAAATGTACCAACATTGAGCCAGGAAGAAATAGAAAACCTGAACAGACCAATAGCAAGTAATCAGACAGACATAGTAATAAAAAGTCTCCCAACAAAGAAAAGCTGAGGACTAGATGGCTTCACTGCTGAATTCTACCATATATTTAAAGAATTAATGCCAACTATTCTTAAACTGTTCCAAGAAAGTGATGAGAAGGAAATACTTCCAAACTCATTCTATGAGGCCAACATTATAATAGTCATATATAATCTTCAAATAAAAACAATAATAAGGTCATAATTGCTTCTAACATAATATAACTATCCTTTGTATAACTGGAAATGCACCAGTCCCCAAGACAAATACTATTACATAAAGTTAACAATACTTAAATGTTCATGTGAGGTCAATAAATCTTATGTCATATAACAAAGGAGAAAGGAAATAAAATGAAGATATTTTCTTAGTACAAGCGTATACATGCATAAGCATGTTTTTAACAAAAGAAGGAGGAAATACTCATGACAATTACAGTTCTCATTTCTTCAGCTGATCATGTGATCATAGCTGGTATTGATGACTACCTTCTTCTACTACCCATTTTGTATTCCCTTTGCCTTCAGCAAGCACCTCAGCAGGTCGTGGTTTTTTCCTGGTGGAGTGACCCAAAACTTCATTACTGAAGGGTCTGGGCCATTTGTAGTCCTGCCTGAATTGGGCTGCTGTTGTTTTCCACTGACCTTAATTACAGGGAATGTTAATACTAAGATGCCCTAACGGATCTCCTGTATTCCATGCATATTCTTCCTTACCTCCATTGTGGGGTAGTAGACTGATTTCATCTTGATAGTCTGGGTCAGTCACCCCAGCCAACACTGTAACTCCCTTATTAGCCTGTTGACTTGAAGGTAAGAGGAGCCCAAAGTGTCCAGGTGGCAATCTTAACTTCCAATTTAATGGAATCATTGCTGTATCTCCTGGTGTCAGTGTTCCTCCCTCTGAAACTAAGACCTCTAAGCCAGCAGAACATAATGTTACGGGAACAGGAACCAAAAATGTTGCTTGTGGATCACTAGGAGTGATGGTCAGTGGTGCCACTTCCACCCCTTGATTCCTGGACCCGTGAATCCTGGCTATGGGAGAAGCAGTACCATATATTGGATGCTGATTCAGGGCATACATGGACTTCTGGAGAACTTTGCCCCAGCCCAGCAAAGTATTGTCACCAAGTTGGCATTGTAATTGTGACTTCAAAAGGCCATTCCACCATTCTATCAATCCAGCTGCTTCAGGATGGTGGGGAACATGGTAAGACCAGTGAATTCCATGAGCATGAGCCGACTGCCACACTTCTTTAGCCATAAAGTGAGTGCCTTGGTCAGAGGCAATACTGTGTGGAATACCATGACGGTGGATAAGGCATTCTGTTAGTCCATGGATGGTAGTCTTGGCAGAAGCATTGCATGCAGGCTAGGCAAACCCATATCCAGAGTAAGTGTCTATTCCAATGAGGACAAACCTCTGCCCCTTCCATGATGGAAGAGGTCCAATATAATCAACCTGCCACCAGATAGCTGGCTGTTCACCCAAGGAATGGTGCCACATCAAGGGCTCAGTGTTGGTCTCTGCTGCTGGCAAATTGGGCACGCAGCAGTGGCTATAGCCAGATCAGGCTGTGTGAGTGGACGCCCATGTTGCTGAGCCTGTGTGTAATCTCCATCCCTGCCACCATGGCCACATTGTTCATGGGCCCAGTGGGCGATGACAGGGGTGGCTGGGGAAAGAGGCTAAGTGATGTCCACAGAATGGGTCATTCTATCCACTTGATTATTAAAATTCTCCTCTGCTGAGGTCACCCTCTGGTGAGCACTCACATGGGATACAAATATCTTCAGTTTTTGATGATTCAGGTCCATCCACATACCTCTTCCCCAGATTTCTTTGTCACCAATTTTCCAATTGTGGGTTTTTCCAAGTCCCTGACCATCCAGCCAAACTATTGGCTACAGCCCATGAATCAGTATATAATCACACATCTGGCCATTTCTCCCTCTATGCAAAGTGCACAACCAGGTGCACCACTCGAAGTTCTGCCCACTGGGAAGATTTCCTTTCACTGCTGTAATTCAGGGATGTCCTAGAAAGGGGCTGTAGCGCTGCAGCTGTCCACTTTCAGGTGGTGCCTGCATATCATGCAGAACCATCTGTGAACCAGGCCCTAGTCTTCTCTTTCTCTGTCAACTGATCATAGGGAACTCCCCATGAGGCCATCTGTGCAGGCTGGGCGAGAGAAGGCAGGGTGGCAGGAGTGAAGACCATGGGCATTTGAGCCACTTCTTCATGTAACTTACTTGTGCCTTTAGGACCTGCTCGAGCCCAGTCACATATATACCACTTCCATTTGATGATAGAATGCTGCTGCTCATGACCCACTTTGTGGCTAGATGAGTCAGAAAGCACCCAGTTCGTGATAGACAGTTCAGATCACATGGTGACTTGATAACCCATAATCAAACATTCAGTTTCCACCAAAGCCCAGTAACAGGCCAAGAGCTGTCTCTCAAAAGGAGAGTACTTATCTGCAGAAGATGGCAGGGACTTGTTCCAAAATCCTAGAGGCGTCTACTGTGATTCACCTATGAGGGCCTGCCAAAGGCTCCAAACAGCATCCCTATCTCCCACTGACACCTCAAGCACTGGATCTGCTAGGTCATATGGCCCAAGTGGCAGAGCAGCTTGCACAGCAGCCTGGACCTGTTGCAGAGCCTTCTCTTGCTCTGGACCCCAATCAAAACTGGAAACTCAATAAATGGGCCAGAATAACACCCAAATGAGGAATGTGTTGCCTCCAAAATCCAAATAGGACCACTAGGCGTTGTGCTTCTTTCTTGGTTGCAGGAGGGGCCAAGTGCAGCAACTTAACCTTAGAAGGAATATCTTGACAGGCCCCATACCACTGGACCCCTAGAAATTTTACTAAGGTAGAAGGTCCCTGAATTTTACTCGGATTTATTTCCCATCCTCTGGCATGCAAATGTCTCACCAATAAGTCCACTGTGTTTGCTATTTCTTTCTCACCAGATCTAATCAGCATAATGTCATCAATGTAATGGACCAGTGTGGTATTTTGTGGAAGCGAAAAGCGATCATGGTCTCTCCAAATAAGATTATGACACAAACTGGAGAGTTGATATACCACTGAGGTAGGACAGTAAAGGTATATTGCTGGCCTTGCCAGCTGAAGGCAAATTGCTTCCGGTGAGCCTTATGGATAGGCATGGGGGAAAAGGCATTTGCCAAGTCAATGGCTGTACACCAGGTACCAGGAGATGTGTTAATTTGCTCAAGCAATGAAACTACATCTGGTGCAGCAGCTGCAATTGGATCACCACTTGGTTAAACTTATAATAATCCACTGTCATTCTCCAAGATCCATCTGTCTTCTGCACAGGCCAAATGGGAGAGTTGAATGGGGATGTGGTGGGAATCACCACTCACGTGTCTTTCAAGTTCTTCATGGTGTCACTAATCTCTGCAATCCCTCCAGGGATGTGATACTGTTTTTGATTTACTATTTTTCTAGATAGAGGCGGCTCTAATGGCTTCCATTTGGCCTTTCTCACCATAACAGCCCTCACCCTACCAGTCAGAGAGCCATTGTGGGGGTTCCGCTAGCTTCTAAGTATGTCTATGCCAATTATGCATTCTGGCCCTGGGAAAATGACCACAGGATGAGTCCGGAGACCCACTGGACCCGCTGTAAGTTGGACCTGAGCTAAAACTCCATGAATTACCTGACCTCCATAAGCCCCTACTTTAACTGGAAGACAACAATGACATTTTGGGGCCCCCAGAATCAACATCAGCTCAGAGCCAATATCCAGAAGTCCCTGAAATGTCTGATCATTTCCCTTTCCCCAGTGCACAGTTACCCTGGTAAAAGGCCAGAGGTCTCCTTGGGGAAGGATAGAAGAAGAATTCACCAGATTAATTGTTGGTAATGTAGTGGGTCCTTCCTCGAGGGGACCCAGCCTCCCCCTCATTCAAGGGGTTCTGGGTCTGTAAAATGGGTTAAGTCTGGAAATTGGTTGAGGATCCATGATTCTGTTTTTATAATTGAAATTAGTCTTTTGTCCATTCGACCTAGAAATTTTATGCTTGTATAAATTAAGTCAGAATATAGTAGGCTTTCTATTAGTTTCACTTCTAGTAATACCATGATTAATTAGCCAATGTGAGAGCCCTACACAAGTCTGACTATTCTGATTGCTACTTTGCCTCTGCTGTCCATTATGACAGCTATGCCCATCTTGCCTTTGATGGTTGAGTGCCATCTCTTGGCCCCTGCAACCTTGGGATCCAATTATTCCCATCGTATTTAAATTTTGTAGTTGAGTGACTGTGGTTCCCACTGTTAGATCTGACAGACAGAGAAGAGCAATTACAGGGCTCTTCAAAGATGCAGGTGCTGCCCTCACAGATCGATTTCACAAGGCATTAATCAAGTGTATAACTTCTGGCCTCTCCCAGTTGAGATGAATAGGTCAAAACTGACTAATCCACTTAAAATCCCAATCTCCCTAAGCCTTTGGATCCCTTCCTCTACATTAAACCAAGGGAGGTCAGGCATTTTCAACTCACTCACAGTGGGCCATCTTTTAATCCATGTTTCAGCTAACCAAGCAAACAAACTATTAGAACCTTTTCTAACTCCCCAAGCTGCAACATTAAATGCAGAATCCCTATTTAGTGGGACCAAATCAATACTTTCAGCCTGACCTACCTCTATGTTCCTTCCACCATTATCCCACACCCTTAATCTCCATTCCCATGCCTGTTGCCCAGATTTCTGTTTATATAAATTAGAAAACTCAAGCAGTTCTTTTCAAGTGTACTTCCTCATGGGTCACATACTCAACCTCGCCTCTAGGGGCCCACTGGGACTTTAGTTATAGGTCTAGAAGCAAACAGGTGTTGGGGGTGGCTTCTGAGGAGAATCAGCATTATCTTGCCTGGCAATTGCCACAGGAGACCATCAATGTTGCCTCAGGCAGTGCAGGGTTTATCTCCTCAGACAAAAGTGGAAAGACTGATGGCAGCATGGGTTGGGGAGGGGATATTGCCACTGCTGGGGGTGGGGGAGCTGTTTCTTCTGGCAAAAGAGGTTCATCAGAGTTTACAAACTCAGTGTTCCCAGTTTCATCAGGGTCCTCCCACCCACACCCATTCCAAGTTGCGGGATCCCATTCTTTTCCAATTAATGCCCTCACTTTAACAGTAGACACCTGGTAAGGCTGTCCATGCACCTTTTCTTACAGGTCAGCCCCTTGCATGACAAGAGCTTGTGTCTGTTTTTCCACAATTTCAGCTCTTACTTTACAGGAGATAAGGCTCTTATTCAGGGCAATCTTAGCAGATTTGAGGCTCAGTATCTGCTGCTGAAGCCAGGAGACAGAATCGCTGAGTTCATCATTTTCTTTCATCACTTTGTCCACTGAACTTAGGAGCAACCAACCAGCTTTGTTATGTTCCTTGGTTCTCCACATATGGTCAAAGGTATTATGTATAGAGTCACTAAACTCTTTGCCTCTCATGAGTGGTGAATCAGGAGTGTCAAATGCATTTATTTTGTATAACTCTAAATAGTTTATGCCAAGGACTATCAGTGTTCTCCATACTATTAGAGGTAGAGTCCTTAGCATTTGGGGGTCTAATTATATTAAGCAGCCAACTCCAGAAACCCCAAAACCAATGAAAGAACTCCATCCTTAATATTCTGTTCCCATAGAACCACTCCTGGTACCAAAATCTGTCTTAGTCAGGGTTCTCTAGAGGGACACAACTAATGGAATCGATATATATATAAAGGGGATTTTATTAAGTATTAACTCACATGATCACAAGGTCCCACAATAGGCTGTCTGCAGGCTGAAGAGCAAGGAGAGCTAGTCCAAGTTCCAAATCTAAAGAACTTGGAGTCTGATGTTCAAGGGCAGGAAGCGTGCAGCACAAGAGAAAGACGTAGGCTGGGAGGCTAGGCCAGTCTCTATCCCATTTTTCTGCCTGCTTATATTCTAGTCTCACTGGCAGCTGATTAGATGGTGCCCACCCAGATTAAGGGTGGGTCTGCCTTTCCCGGCCCACTGATTCAAATGTTAATATCCTTTGGCAACACCCTCACAGACACATTCTGGATCAGTACTTTGTATCCTTCAATCCGATCAAGTTGAAACTCAGTATTAACCATCACAGACCTCAAAAGCCCAGGTAACCAAAGCAAAACTTGACAAATGGGATCAAATCAAGATAAAAAGTTTCTGGGCCAGGCGAGGTGGCTCACGCTTGTAATCCCAGCACTTTCAGAGGCCAAGGCGGGCGGATCACGAGGTCAGGAGATCGAGACCACGGTGAAACCCCGTCTCTACTAAAAATACAAAAAAATTAGCCGGGCGTGGTGGCGGGTGCCTGTAGTCCCAGCTACTCGGAGAGGCTGAGGCAGGAGAATGGCGTGAACCTGGGAGGTGGAGCTTGCAGTGAGGCGAGATTGCGCCACTGCACTCCAGCCTGGGCGACAGAGCGAGACTCTGTCTCAAAAAAAAAAAAAAAAAAAAAAAGCTTCTGTACAACAAAGGAAAGCAACAATGAAGTGAAGAGACAATCTAAAGAATGAGAGAAAATATTTGTAAACTATTCATTCAACAAGGCATTAATAACCAGAATATATAAGGATCTCAAACACCTTAGTACCAAAAACCAAATAATCCAACGTAAAAATGGGCAAAAGATCTGAATAGATATTTATCAAAAGAAGACATACGAATGGGCAACAGATACGTGAAAAAAATGCTCAACATCACTAGTGATTAGAGAAATGCAAATCAAAACCACAATGAGATCTCATCTCACCCCAGTTTAAATGGCCATTATCAAAAAGACAGAAATAACACATGCTACTGAGGATGTAGGAAAGGAAAACGCTTATACACTGTGTTTCAGAACGAAAATTAGTACGGCCAAAGAATTGGAATCAGATCTCTGGTTCCTTTTATTGAGGAATTGTGTTTATATATGACATTCTGGAATATATGAATGCTTATTGCCACAGGGTTGTCATGGCTTACAGACTTTTTCAGTGAACAGAACTAGAAAAATTATTTTTTAATGGGAATAAAATTCTTACTGTATTTCTGGTTTAAATATAAAATTGTATAGTTTTTTGTTTGTTTGTTTTTGAGACAGGATCTCAGTCTGTTGCCTAGGCTGGAGTGCAGTGGCACCATCATAGCTCACTGCAGCCTCAGACTTCTGGGCTCAAACTACCCACCTGCCTCAGCCTCGTAAGTAGTTGGGACTACTACAGGTGCATATCACCACACTCAACTAATTTTTTTGTTTGTTTGTTTGTTTGTTTTGGTAGAGACAAGATCTCCCTATGCTGCCCAGGCTGGTCTCAAACTCCTGGGCCCCAGTAATTCTCCCACCTTGGTCTCCTGAGTACTGGGATTATAGGTGCGAGCCACTGTGCCTGGACAAATTACATGGTTTTTACTAAACTCCTTTGATTTTATGCTTAGTTTTCCTTCTTATGTTGAAAACCTTGATTTCAAAACACAACATAATTACTTATTCGCTTTATTCTACAATAAACTTAGAGTTTCAAAATGACAATAAGACTACTGAACATCGTTTAGGATTTTTTTTTTTTTATACTTTAGGTTTTAGGGTACATGTGCACAATGTGCAGGTTTGTTACATATGTATCCATGTGCCATGTTGATTTCCTGCACCCATTGACTCGTCATTTAGCATTAGGTATATCTCCTAATGCTGTCCCTCCCCCCTCCCCCTCCCCCCACCCCACAACAGTCCCCGGAGTGTGATGTTCCCCTTCCTGTGTCCATGAGTTCTCATTGTTCAATTCCCACCTATGAGTGAGAACATGCGGTGTTTGGTTTTTTGTCCTTGTGATAGTTTACTGAGAATGATGTTTTCCAGTTTCATCCATATCCCTACAAAGGACACGAACTCATCATTTTTTATGGCTGCATAGTATTCCATGGTGTATATGTGCCACATTTTCTTAATCCAGTCTATCGTTGTTGGACATTTGGGTTGGTTCCAAGTCTTTGCTATTGTGAATAGTGCCGCAATAAACATACGTGTGCATGTGTCTTTATAGCAGCATGATTTATAGTCCTTTGGGTATATACCCAGTAATGGGATGGCTGGGTCAAATGGTATTTCTAGTTCGAGATCCCTGAGGAATGGCCACACTGACTTCCACAATGGTTGAACTAGTTTACATTCCCACCAACAGTGTAAAAGTGTTCCTATTTCTCCACATCCTCTCCAGCACCTGTTGTTTCCTGATTTTTTAATGATGGCCATTCTAACTGGTGTGAGATGGTATCTCACTGTGGTTTTGATTTGCATTTCTCTGATGGCCAGTGATGATGAGCATTTCTTCATGTGTTTTTTGGCTGCATAAATGTCTTCTTTTGAGAAGTGTCTGTTCATGTCCTCTGCCCACTTTTTGATGGGGTTGTTTGTTTTTTTCTTGTAAATTTGTTTGAGTTCATTGTAGATTCTGGATATTAGCCCTTTGTCAGATGAGTAGGTTGCAAAAATTTTCTCCCATTCTGTAGGTTGCCTGTTCACTCTGATG
>NW_026652286.1:50700452-50724365 GCF_009828535.3 Hylobates moloch | reverse complement strand
TGTCAGTCAGACAGGGACATTTAAGTCTGTGGAGGTTCCTGCTGACTTTTTGTTTGTCTGTGCCCTGCCCCTAGAGGTGGAGCCTACAAAGGCAGGCAGGCCTCCTTGAGCTGTGGTGGGCTCCACCCAGTTCGAGCTTCCTGGCTGCTTTGTTTACCTAAGCAAGCCTGGGCAATGGCGGACGCCCCTCCCCCAGCCTCGCTGCTGCCTTGCAGCTCGATCTCTGACTGCTGTGCTAGCAATCAGCGAGACTCCGTGGGCATGGGACCCTCCAAGCCAGGTGCAGGACACAGTCTCCTAGTGTGCCATTTTCCAGGCCCGTTGGAAAAGTGCAGTATTAGGGTGGGAGTGACCCGATATTCCAGGTGCCGTCTGTTACCCCTTTTTTGACTAGGAAAGGGAGCTCCCTGACCCCTTGTGCTTCCCGAGTGAGGCAATGCCTCACCCTGCTTCGGCTCGTGCACAGTGCGCTTCACTGACTGTCCTGCACCCACTGTTTGGCACTCCCTAGTGAGATGAAACCGGTACCTCAAAGAGAAATGCAGAAATCACCCGTCTTCTGTGTCGCTCAGGCTGGGAGCTGCAGACAGGAGCTGTTCCTATTCGGCCATCTTGGCTCCACCCCTGATCGTTTAGGATTTTTATAGCATTTTTTTGTTTTTGTTGTATCAAAACGAAATTGCATCACTTGAAGAAATTTTTTATTGTTAAGGACTGGTATGATTTTTTCTTCATTTAATCTTTTCTTAAGCATGTAAAACATTTACATGGTTTCAAAGTGAAAACTATATAACCTAAATTTACAGAAATCTCACTACTATGGCTGTCTTCTACATGCTGTTCTCTCTCTCTTCACATGGAACGCCTTAATAGATTTTGGTTTGCTAGTTTATTTTATTTTATTTTGCAAAAATTGGCATACTAAAACTTGTTTTGTACCTTACTTTTTCCCCCCCCGACAATATATTCTAGAAATCACCCTATATCAATATACAGTGATCTTTTCATCAGTTTTCACAGCTTCCTAGTACTTCATTGAATGGTTGTACCATCATTTCTTCAACTAGTCCCCTATTAATGAACATTTGAGATATCCCCAATCATTTGTTATTATAAATTAAATCACAATGAAATGCATAAGTTGTATTTTATTTTTGTTGATATATATTTGGAATTACACTTCTGGAATCACACTTCCATACTTCTGGAAGTAAGATTGCTGAGTCAAAAGGTAAATGAGGCCAAGTTTGATGGTTCATGTCTGTGGTCTTAGCACTTTGTGGGGTCAAGATGGGAGGATCACTTGGGGCCAGAGGTTCAGGACCAGCCTGGGCGACTTGGTGACCCTGTCTCTAAACAACAATAAAAAACTAAATGAATATGTAATTTTGCTAGTATGTTGCCAAATTCCATTCCAAAGTTGTGTCATTCACAATTCTCCCAGAGATGTGTCAGAGTGCCAGAGTGCCTAATTCCTATATAGCCTTCCCAATAGACTATGTTGTCGAAATTCTGGATGTTTACCAATCTGATGTATGAAAACTGATAAATCAACAACATAAACAAGTTTTAATTTGTATATCTCATGACTGAGATTAAGCATGTTTTCACATATGGAAAAGCTTTTGTTTCTGTAAAATGTATGTTTCTATCTTTTGTTCATTTTTCTAAATAATTGTTCTTTTTTCTCAATTTTTGAAATATTTAGGCCTTTATTTGTCATTTGAGTAGCAAATATTTTCCTAGTTATTCGTTTGTCTTTTAATTTTGTTTGCAATGAGTTTTGCTGTGCAAAGGAATTTTTAATACACAAATTACCAATATTTTCTTTCATTTCTTCTCAATTTTGAGTCACATGAAAGTTATCTCACTGAAGTTGTTAATGTGGTAGGAATGCTTAAGCAAACTGTAATTGGCAAATTACTGGAGGCTCCCTGTGGACTAGTTTGAGAGTTAAAACTCTGGGGGCTCAATTTTAGGGAGACCCCCACACTTTAGGGAGACCCTTAGGAACCCCCACCAGGTTCTCAGAGAAAAATCCTTTCACGCTTCCAGCAGGGGGAGGAAAAAGCAATGCCTGTGAAATACACCTACAGCATTCTGTTCTTCTTAACAAAACCCTTCCCTCAGGGAAATTATTTTCCAGAGCCTTACCTACCCAGAGAATGAAAAATACCCAATTCCAAAACCTTCTAGCCTTCTTGCCCTACCTAAGGGAGGAAAAAGAGCTAAGAAGCACTTGGGAAGGTTATAGCCCTAGGACATAGGCTCAATAAAAGACTAGCAGAATAAGACATAACGTTAGAATTACAGAATGCTTCCTCTGTTGTGATGGTTAATATTGAGTGTCAACTTCATTGGATTGAAAGATACAAAGTATTGTGTTTCGGTGTGTCTGTGAGAGTATTGCCAAAGGAGATTAACATTTGAGTGGGTGGACTGGGAGAAGCAGATCTACCCTCAATCTGGATAGGCACCATCTAATCAGCTGCCAGCATGGCTAGGATAAAAGCAGGCAGAAGAATATGGAAGGACTTGACTTTGCTGAATCTTACGGCCTTCATCTTTCTCCTGTGCTGGATGCTTCCTGTCCTCGAATATTGGACTCCAAGTTCTTCAGCTTTTGGACTCTTGGACTTATACCAGTGGTTTGCCAGGGGATCTTGGGCCTTCAGCCACAACTGAAGGTTGCACTGTTGGCTTCCCTACTTTTGAGGTTTTGGGACTTGGACTAGCTTCCTTGCTCCTCAACTTGCAGACAGCCTATTATGGGACTTCACTTTGTGATCGTGTGAGTCAATACTCCTTAATAAACTCCCTTTCATATATACATCTATTCTATTCATGCTGACCCTCTAGAGAATCCTAATATACCTCTCCTTACCACTACATCAGTCAGGCTCCTACATAATAACAGGAGATTACAACTGAAATAACTTCAAGGCTCAGACTGGTTTTGGAAGGCGTCTCTGAAGAAATCCAAAGACAGGCCGGGTACGGTGGCTCATGCCTGTAATCCCAGCACTTTGGGAGGCTGAAGCAGGTGGATCACCTGAGGTCAGGAGTTCGAGACTAGCCTGGCCAACATGGCGAAACTCTATCTCTACTAAAAATACAAAAATTATCTGGGCGTGGTGGCTCATGCCTGTAACCCCAACTACTTGGGAGGCTGAGTCAGGAGAATTGCTTGAACCCAGGAGGCAGAAGTTGCATTGTGCCAGTGCACTCCAGCCTGAGCAACAGAGTGAGTCTCTGTCTAAAAAAGAAAAGAAAAGAAAGAAAAAAAATCCAAACACAACAGGGGAGACAGAAACAAGGACGTTAGAGCAAGTTTTAGCCTCTGACACCTACAACTATGGCAAATAGTAAACCTAACCTAGCTTTTAGCCAGATAAACACAAAACCTCACGATACGAGCCTATTTAACTCAGTTTCTTTTACTCAATACATCATGTCCAGCTTTGAACAAAAAATGGCAAGGTATGCTAGAAAGCAGAAACATAGTCTAAGAGCTAGAACAAGCTTCAGAACCAGACTCAGGTATGACACAAAATTTGGAACTATCAGACAAGAAACTTAACAGAACTATAATTAATATGCTAAGAGCTCTAATGAAAATGTTACCAACAAGTAAAACAGATGGTTATGTAAGCAGAGAAATAAGAACTCTAAAAATAATTCAAAAGGAATTTTTAAAATCAAAAAAATATATAACAGAAATGAAGAATGCCTTTGATGGCCTCACCAGTAGACAGGACACAGATAAGGAAATAATCAATGAACTTAAAGATATGTCAATAAAAACCCCAAACTGAAAAGCAAATTGGAAACAAGTTGTGGGGGGGAGGAATAGAATGTAACAGCCAATGTGGGGTGATTACAAATGGTATAACATACACGTAAAGGGAATATCAGAAGGAGAAGAAAGGAACAAAATAATTACTCCAAATAACTAAGAATTTTCCAGAATAATGATAGACACCATACCACAGATCCAAGAAGCCCAGAAAACACCAAGCAGGTTATATATCAAGACATTTACACACAGGCATATTATATTGAAACTGCAGAAAATCAAAGACAAAAAGAAAAAAAATTGAGACAGGGTCTCCCTGTTTCACTTTGTCACCCAGGCCCAAGTACAGTGGCACAATCATAGTTCACTGCAGCCTTGGCCTCCTGGGCTCAAGCAATACTCACACCTCAGCTTCCCAAGTAGCTGGGACTACAGGTGCATGCCACCATGCTGGGCTAACTTTGTTATTATTATTTGTAACGATGAGATCTTGCTTTGTTGCCCAGGCTAGTCTTAATTTCCAAGACCTGCAGGGTGAGTCGGGAAGTTAGAGACTCAAGAGAGCCAATTATGTTGTTCTGGTTTGAGTCCAAAGGCCTGAGACCCAGAAGAACTGATGATGTAGTTCCAGTCCAAAGGCTGGCAGGTTTGGGAACCAGGAAAAGCCTATCTCTGAGTTTGAATGTGAAGGCAGGGAAAAGTCCACGTCCCAGTTCAAAGGCAGACAGGCCAGCAGGAGGAATTCTCTCTTACATGAGGAATGTCAGCCATTTGGTTCTACTTAGGACTTCAATTAACTGGATGAGGCCCACCCATGTCAGGAAGGGCAATCTGCTTACTCAATCTACCAAGGTAAATTAAATGTTAATCTCATTCAAAAACACTATTACAGGAACACTCAGAATAACGTTTGACTAAATATCTAGGTACCCTGAGGCTCAGTCATGTTGACGCACAAAATTAACCATCACAAGTCCAACCCTTGCCAACTTGGCACTCCTATGCATAATTAATCTCCAAACGAAGTCAATAGCAAGGACATAATTCCACCTAACATGATACTGTATATAACCAAAACACACTAACCCCCTTTCCTTGAGTGATGTTTAATCTTCCTGCTATCTCAAAACTTAAATACTGTTACATAAAGCTAACAATACTTAAAGACTATGATATAAAGTTATACATCTTAGTTACATGATAAGGGGATGATATAGGGAAGAAAAAAGATATTTGCCTACACACACGCACTTCTTCCATACCAAAATAAGGAAGAAATACTCATGACAACTAAGGTCTTCATTTCTGTAACTAGTCATGTGGTCATAGCTGGTATATATAACTACCTTTTTCCAGTACACATTCCATATTCCCTTTGCCTTCAAGCACCTCAACTAGTCAGTTTTTTGACAGGTGGGGTGACCCAGACCTTCATTCCTAAGGGGTCTGGCCATTAGTAGTCCTTCCTGGATTGGTTCATTGTAGTTGGAAACTGACTTAAATCACAGGGCATGGTAACACTAAGAGATGTCCTAAAGGGATATCCTGTATTCCAAACATACTGTTTCTTATCTCCATGGTGAAATAGTAGTCCAATTTCCCCCTTGGTAGTCAGGATTAACACTCAGCCAACACAGTAACTCTCTTCTTTGCCTGTTGATTCAGAGGCACAAGGAGCCCAAGATGGGTGGGCAACAGTCTTAGCTTCCAGTTCAATGGAATCATTCTGTGTCTCTTTGTGGAAGCATTCCTCCCTTTGGGACTAAGTCTTCTAGGCCAGGCAACATAAGGTCACAGGAAGAGGAAGCAACAATTTTGCTAGTGGGTTATGAGGGGTAATTGTGGTGCCACTCTTAGTTCTACCCCTTAATTTCCAGACCTATTAATCCTGGCTTTGGGAGAAATAGAACCATATATTGGGCACTAATTCAGAGCATATATGGCCTTCTGGAGGACCTTGCCCTGCCCTTGCAAAGTATTGACACCTACCTGGCCCTGTAATTGAGTCTTCAAAAGACCATTCCAATGTTCTACTCAGCCAGCTGCTTCAGGATGGTGGGGAATATGGTAAAAACAGTGAATTCCATGCTCATGGGCCCATTGCTGCACTTCATTTGCTATGAAGTAAATTATTTGATAAAACAGTGCTGTGTGGAATACCATGACAGTGGATAAGCTATTCTGTAAGTCCACAATAGTAGTTTTTACAGAAGCAAGTTTTGCATGAAAGACAAATACATACCCAGAGTACGTGTCTATTCCAGTAAGAACAAGCACTGCCCCTTCCATGATGGAAATGGCCCAATGTAACCAACTACCCACCAGGTAGCTGGCTTGTTGCCCTAGGGAATTGTGCCATATCTGGGGTTCACTTTTGGTCTCTGCTGCTAACAAATGGATCACTCAGCAGTGGCCATAGCCAGGTCAGCCTTGGTGAGTAGAAGTCCATATTGCTGAGCCCGTGCATAACCTCCATCCCTGCCATGCCAACATGGTTACTTTTGTTCATGAGCACACTAGGTGATAGGGGGTTGCTGGAAAAGAGGCTGACTGGTGTCCACAGAACAGGTTATTCTATCCACGCGATTATTAAAATTTCCTCTGCTGAGGTCACCCTTTGGTGAGCATTCACATAGGACACAACTGTCTTCATGATTTTTTGCCCATTATGGAGGGTCTATTCACATACCTCTTCCTCAAATTTCCTTGTCAAAAGTTTTCTAATCACATCCCTTCCAAGTCCCAGATCAGGCAGCCAAACTATTGTCTACTGCCCATGAATTAGTATATAATCATATCTGGCAATTTCTCCTCCCAAGCAAAATGAACATCCAGGCACACTGTTCAGAGTTCTGCCCACTGGAAGGATTTTCCTTCACCACTGTCTTCAGGAATGTCCCAGAAAATGTACCGCAGTGCTGCAGCTGTGTACTTTCGTATGACTCCAGCCCATCTTAAAGAACTATCTGTAACCCAGGCCTAAAACTTCTATTTTCTTCTGTCAAATGATTGGAGGGAACTCCCTATGGCCTCATGGGTGTGGGCTAGCAAAGAGAGGATAATATAGTTAGGTTGATGCAAAAGTAATTGCTGTTTTTGCTGTAAAGGGTAATGGTTAAAACCACAATTACTTTTGCACCAACCTAATAGCAGGAATGGGGACCATGAACATTTATTTGGGCTACTACTTCACGTATTAATAACTTACTTGTGACCGGGCGCGGTGGCTCACGCCTGTAATCCCAGCACTTTGGTAGGCCGAGGTGGGCGGATCACAAGGTCAGGAGATCGAGACCATCCTGGCTAACACGGTGAAACCCTGTCTCTACTAAAAAAATACAAAAAAAAAAAAAAATTAGCTGGGCGTGGTAGTGGGCGCCTGTAGTCCCAGCTACTCGGGAGGCAGAGGCAGGAGAATGGCATGAACCTAGGAGGCGGAGCTTGCAATGAGCCGAGATCACGCCACTGCACTCCAGCCTGGGCAACAGAACGAGACTCCGTCTCAAAAATAAATAAATAAATAAATAATAAAAAAAAACTTACTTGTACCTTTTGTACCTTCAGGGCCTGCTCAGGTCCAATCATGTATGTACCACTTCCGTCTGGTGATGGAGTGTGCTGTGCATGCCAAATTTTATGGCTTGGTGAGTTGGATAACATCCAGTTCATGATAGACAGCTCAGGTGGATGGTACTATGGTGGCCTACAGTTAAGTGTCCAGCCTCTAAGGCCCAGTATCAGGCCAAGAGCTGTTTCTCAAAAGAAGAATAGTTTCATGCTTGTAATCCCAGCACTTTGAGAGGTGGAGGCAGGCGGATCATGAGGTCAGGAGATAGAGACCATCCTGGCCAACATGGAGAAACCCCGTCTCTACTAAAAATACAAAAATTAGCTGGGCATGGTGGTGTGTGCCTGTTATCTCAGCTACTCAGGAGGCTGAAGCAGGAGAGTCGCTTGAACCAGGGAGTCAGAGGCTGCAGTGAGCTGAGATCACACCACTGCACTCCAGGATGAGGAGGAGGAGGACGAGGAGGAGGAGGACAAGGAGGAGGGGGAGAAGGAGGAGGAGGGGGAGAAGGAGGAGGAGGGGGAGAAGGAGGAGGAGGGGGAGGAGGGGGAGAAGGGGAGAAGGGGGAGGGGGAGGAGGAAGAGGAGGAAGAAGAAGGACGAGGAGGAGGAGGATGAGGAGGAGGGGGAGGAGAGGGAGGAGGAAGAGGAGGAAGAAGAAGAAGAAGGATGAGGAGGAGGAGGATGAGGAGGAGGGGGGAAGGGGGAGGAGGGGGAGGAGGGGAGGAGGGGGGGGAGGGGGGGGCGGGGGGGGGGGGGAGGGGGGAGTGGGGAGGATGGGGGAGGAGGAGGAGGTTATTCAAAGAAGATAGCATGACTTTGTTCCAAAATCTGAAGGTCCTCCACTGCAATTCACCTATAGGGGCCTGCCAAAGGTTCCAAACAGCCTCTCTCTCTGCCACTGACACTTCAAGCACCATTGTATCTGGTTGGTCATATGGCCCAAATCGCATAGCTTGCACAGCAGCCTGGGTTTCTTTTCCCGCACAGCGCAGCAGCATCTTCATTTCACGCCTGCCTCTGTGCAAATATCGCCTTTCAGACACCCTCTCCAGTCACTGTCTAACACAGCATGACCCCCACCCTGGCCCTGCCCCACATGCTTTATTTTTCTTGTTGAAGAGCCTTCTCTTGTTCTGGGCCCCACTCAGAACTAGCAATTTTTTGGGTCACTGGGTAAGTGGGCCAGACACCCAAATAAGGAATATATCACTTCCAAAATACAAAGAGGCCCACTAGGCATTTTATGTCTTTTTTGGTCGTTGAAGGGGCCAGATGCAACACTTATTATTCACCTTAGAGTGATATGACCTGTCCCATACCATCAATCCCCTAGAAATTTCACCAAGGCTCTTGAATTTTTGTCAAATTTATTTCCCACTCTCTGACACACAAATGTCTTACCAACAAATCTAGAGTAGTTGCTACTTCTTGCTTACTAAGACTAATTAGCATAGTGTCAGGAATGTGACACTAGTGTGTCACAAGTGTGATATCTTGAGAAAGGGAAAGATGATCAAGATTCCTGCAAACTAAAGTATGTCACAGGCCAGGCGTGGTGGCTCATGCCTGTAATCCCAACACTTTGGGAGGCTGAGGCGGGTGAATCACTTGAGGTCAGGAGTTCAAGACCAGCCTGGCCAACATGGTGAAAACCTGTCTCTACTTAAAAATAAAAAAATTAGCCAGGCATGGTGGCAGGCACCTGTAATCCCAGCTACTCTGGAGGCTGAGGCAGGAGAATCACTTGAACCTGGGAGATGGAGGTTGCAGTGAGCCGAGATCATGCCATTGCACTCCAGCCTGGGTGACGCAGACTCCGTCTCAAAAAAAAAAAAGTATGTCACAGAGTTGGAGGGTTCATGCATTCCTAAGGTAGGAGAGTGAAGGTGTATTACTAGCCTTGCCAGCTGAAAGAAAACTGCTTCTAGAAATCTTTATTAACAGAAATGGAGAAAAAAAAGCATCTGCCAAATTCATTAGCTGTCTGCCAGGTACTAGGGGTTGTGTTAATTTGTGTAAAAAATGGAACCACATCTGGTAAAGCTACTACAATTGGAATCATCACCTGGTTAAACTTATAATAACCCACTATCATTTTCCAAGATCCATCTGTCTTCTGCACAGGCCAAATAGGAGAGTTGAATGAGAATGTGGTGGGAATCACCACCCCCATATCTTTCAAGTCTTTGATGGTGGCGCTAATCTCTGCCATTCCTCCAAGAATGCAGTATTGCTTTTGGTTTACTATTTTCCTAGGTAGAGGCAGCCCTAATAGCTTTCATTTGGTCTGTCCCACCATGATAGCCCTCACTCCACAGGTTAGGGAACTAATGTGGGGGCTTCTGTCAGCTGCTAGATATGTCTATTACAATTATGCATTCTAGAATTGGGGAAATAACCACAAGATGGGTTCAGGGACCCACTGGTCCACTGTGTATTTTCACACTGTGAAGGTGCAGGACCACTGTAAGATAGACCTAGGCTAAAATTCCATTAATCACCTGACTTCCACACATTGACTGTGAATCACAGTGATATTTTGGGTCTCCCAGAATTAGTGTCAGTTCAGAACCAGTGTCTAGTAGTCCCTGAAAGGTCTGATTATTTCCCTTCCCCAATGCGGAGTTACTCCATAAAAGGCTGTATGTCCCTTTGGGGAAGACCAGGGGAAAGATTAACAGTATAAATATTCAGTAGTATATGGGGTCTTTCCTCTAGGGTACCTGGTCTTCCTTTCATTCTAGGTCTATAAACAGTCTCAAGTCTGGGAATTGTTTGAGGGCCATAACTCTCTGTTTTTAGGATTCAGATTAGACTTTTTTTCCCTTGACCTGGAACTTTTCAATTTATATAGATCAAGTAAAAATTCAGTAGGCTTCCTATCTGTTAAGTTGGTGCAAATGTAATTCTGGTTTTTTGCCATTACTTTCCATTGTAATTGAAATTACCCTTGCACCAACTAAATATTTCACTTCCAGGAACACCATGATCAACTAGCAGTGCTGTAGTTCTGCAGGAGTCAGACTATTCAGCTGGCTGCTGTGATTCTGCTGTTTATTATGGTGACCACTCCTACCTTGCCTTTGGTGGTTGAGTGCCTGGCCCCTGCCATGCTAAGATAAATCTGTGTGGATAGCCTTATCAGCCACTTTCAGCTTAATCCAATTCAACATTACGTGAGCACCAACTGTTGCCAGGCATGTTACTTATGAATAACTTACCACGAGAGCTAAGTACTAAAAGAAGATCTGTCTACTAAATACAAACGAAATATTCTTATCAGTAACAGATACTATCAATGAATACTTATCCAGATCTTCCTCTTCTTCCCAGACTGCTCAGGTCCCTTTAAGGGTCCCCAGAAAATTCTAAGACTTCTGACTGAGCACAGGGGCACATTGATGGACTAACACCTTCCTATTACTCTGAGACTACTCACAACTGTTCCAAGCTTCAGCTCCCTGGATGCCATCTAAGCTCCTGACCTTTACATATTTTCTCTTTGTCACCAGGTTTGGATGTAAAGCCACAAAATGAGAGATGCTATTTGCTCTCATTTTATAACTCTGGTTTTCCCTACTCCTAATACTTTTCATTTGATTTTTTGCACAAAGAGAAAGGAAAGGACTCTAGATTTCTTGAAGGGATCAGACCCTTTACCTTCAGAACTCCTTTTATAATGTCAATATTTTAAAACTATCAAACTAAACAGGACATATTTTAAGCAAGTTTACAGATTAGGATCTTAGCAATATGTTTCAGCTAAATGTCAGAACTAGATAATGTCAACATTAATCAAAATGGCCAACAAAGAATTGAAATGGTATAGGAACTATTTGAGTCCCTAACATTCAGGAGGTAATGTTACATTAGTAGATGTTAAAGTTAACAATGTTAGCCAGCTAAACGAGGAACTTCCTGAGCATACGTTGGAGGTTAGTGGATTAGCATTGATATTAATCATGCTTTGGACAGTAGACAGACAATCTATAAACACCCAGTTTGCATCAAGGAATAAAACAGATTTTATTTCCTTCTATTCCTGTTGAAGCCCTGCCCATATTTCTCATCATTCTTGAAATCAGTTCATTGACTATGTTCCACTATACCTTGTACATACTGTTGTGGTTAGGTGTTACTGCCAAACAAATAACATTATCTGTTTATCTGTCTCACTTCACACTAGCCTGTAGGATTCCTGATGCAAGGATTGTGGTTTACGAATATCTGCCAGGCCTGCAATGGAATAAGGAGGGACTTCAGAGTAAAAAAGACTTGGATTAAAATCCTGGCCCTAGAATTTAACTGTGTCATGATGGGCAAGTTTTTTAACTTCTCTGAGCCTCATAGTACTGATTTTTAAAACAGATTTAAATAACTACCTAGAAGACTTGATTAAGAATAAACGATATAGGCCGGGTAGAACAACTCACACCTGTAATCCCAGCACTTTGGGAGGCTGAGGCAAGTGGATTGCTTGAGCTCAGTAGTTCGAAACCAGCCTGGGAAATATAGCAAAAACCCATCTCTACAAAAAAAATACCAAAAAAAAAAAATTAGCCAGGCATTGTGGCCTGTGCCTGTAGTCCCAGCTACTTGGGGAGCTGAGGTGGGAGGAAGGCTTGAGCCCAGGAGTCCGAGGCTGTCGTGAGCCAAGATTGTGCCACTGCCCTCCAGCCTGGGTGAAAAAGCCAAGACCCTGTCTCAACAAAAAAAAAAAAAAAGAGAAAAAAGATTAAATGATATGATATGATTTACTATATCATAAAGGTTATAAATGAATGGTTATAAATGAAACGTGAAAGGTTCCCTTGTGCCCCTCCCAAGGTGTGCACTGGGGTGTGTCTCACTTCTTCAGTGCCCCGCTGCTTAAACCTCTAAGGGAGCATACAAATGGGCAGGCTGTGGGTCTCCGACTCCACAACAGTGTCTGGGGGTGGATGTTTACAGCTTGTCCCAGTGGACATGTGTTACAGGGTTCTCTCTTAGTTTGCCGTCTATAGGCAGCTTGTGTTAACCGGCTCAATTAGACCCTCTACCTTGTCACAAGGACAGAGGGCTTTCTGTATCCCCGGTTCCTGCCTTGGTGTACCGGAAGAATCGGATCACACGTGGGCTTGGAGAATGACTGCAAAGTTTTATTGAGTGGAAGTAACTCTCTGCCAATGGGGGAGCCAGAAGGGAGATGGTTTGGGGGAGCCAAAAGGGAGATGGTTTTCCCTGGATTTGGGCCGCTCCGTGGCCCCAGCCAAACTCTGCCTCCTCCCACCAGTTGATGGTCTGCCCGCATGCTGGCGTCTGTCGGTGTGCTCTTCTGCCAGCGTGCTCTCGACCAGCCACTCGTGTCTTCTTCAGCCAAAGTGTTCCTCTCAATATCTGGCTGCCTGTGTGTCTGCCCGCTAGGGTCTCTGGTTTTTATAGGCCCAGGATGGGGGCGTGACGGGACAGGGTGGTCTTGGAAAATGCAACATTTAGGCACGAAAGCAGGAGTGCCTGTCCTCACCTAGGTCCATGGGGGTGGAGCCCTAGCCAGGGACCATGCCCTCCTCTACCCAGCACTTCCCTTCCCTACGTCTGTATCATTTAAAGTGACCACACTCTTCCCTTCCCAGCATTCCCATATCATAAACAGAAGGAAATTGTATTTTTAAGATTCTTTGGTTATGAACAATAGAAATAAACTCTGGCTAACTTGAGTGGGGAAAGAAGACATAACAACAAAATGCAACGTGTAATCTGGGATTAGATCCTGGGTCAGAGAGGGAAATTTATATAAAGGACAGTGTTGGGACAATTAGCGTAATCCGAAAAATGGACTATATGTTATAAAATAGTGTTAGCTAATCTTTTATTTTCTGAATTTGATCATTATATGGCATTTATATAAGAGAATATCCTTGCTTTTAGGAAACACACAATGTAGGATGTGGAGGTAAAGGAGCATGATGTCTGAAACTCTCAAATGGCTTTGGAAAAAAATATTTACATGTATATAAATGATTACATGTATATAAAATGTACATATGTGTGACATATATACATTTATATATAGTGCATGCATACACATAGAGACAGAAAGCAAAAAAGTAAATATGGCAAAGTATTAACAATTAGTGTATAATATACATTCATATGTAATGCATGCACACACATTTATAAAGAGACAGAGAAAGCAATAAAGTAAGCATGGCAAAATAGTAATAATTAGTGAGTCTGAGTAAAGAATGTGGGAATTCTTTGAACTATTCATATATACTACTTAGAAATAATTTCCAAATAAAAATTTTAAAAAGAAAAAAGGGTTAATATATTGGAAGAAACTTGGAGCTCTCGAAAAGGAAGAATGGAAAATTATAACAGTGTGAAAATTATGGCAGTGATGGAGATCTGATGTGGCCACCCCTCCTCTTGCCTTTCGTCTTGAAGCTGCCCTTAATTATTCCTGAGCTTGGATCAAGCTAACTTTGGGAGACACTGAGTTTAGTTTAAGTGATAATAGCCTTTTTCCATAACTCAAGTGCCTTTGTAAAGCTAATGAGAGGCCACCACGCTGAGAGGATAGAGGACCCTGAATTCTGCTAAGGTGTAGTCATCAACAGTTGCCAGCCATTATTCCAGAGGTTGCAAGATACGCAACTTCCCCATTCCCAATTACTCCTGCAGATAACATCACTATTGTAGAACCTAAGATTGGCCTTTGAGATATCTTTTCAGGTTTTGTGTATGTCTGAGGGCAGATGGCTCCATCTGGACATGCCAACCTGTGGCCCCACCCAGTAGTAACTCAGTATACATGAGGACCATTTCGCACACCCCTGTGATTGTACCTCTAACCAATCAGTAATAAGCACCCATTGCCTGGCCATCCCCCTATCCCCTGCTTCCCCCAAACTATCTTTGAAAAACCCTAACCTCCGAATTTTCAGGGAGGCTGATTTGAATAATAATAAAACTCCAGTCTTCTGTTTAGTAGCTCTAAACTTTCTTTATTGCAATTCCCCTGCCTTGATAAATTGGCTCTATCTGGGCAGTGGGCCAGAAGAACCCACTGGGCAGTTACATCAGGCTTAGAAACCACATAGGAACCAGGACAGGTACTATTCAACTATCGGAGTATAGCACTGGTAAAAATAACTCTCTTCCTTTTTTTTTCATCATTTTATACATGACTCACAATCCCAGGAAAAAGAGATTTCTTTTCAGTGAATCAATACAGGGGTCGGGGATAAGATCTGACAAGACTTTCCAGAAGGGTTCACTGTTGCATCCCTCAAAACCCAGAACTGTGCCTAGCTCAGCACATTAGGAGCTCAAAACATCATTGTTAATGCATGTTTATACTCTAGCACATAATAGGTACACAAGAAACCCATGCAAGGAGTTTTAGTTCCCTTACCTCCCTATTGTAACTGTCGTTTTAAGCATTTTTATCAAGCATATAGCAGTTGCTCTAAAATAGTTACTAATTGAATTGTAGCATTGGCCTTGCCTGCAGTAAGTGACTGCTGCTTAGCTGAACGGATATGCACATTCAGGAGTCATACCTTCTTCCTTATTGATGAGTAGATTGTCCTGGACAAATGGCCTACTTCCCAGATAGGTAATAACTTTAAGTGTCTAGGCCAAAATACAAGGAGAGGTGCCAAGAAAGAGTAGTGGCCTGATTTTAGAGTCATTACTTCTTAATCACTGTGAGATTTGGGAAATAGCTATCTTAATCTCTCTAAATCTTAGAATTTTCATTGTGATATTATGAAATATATGTTTGATCTTTGTTCCCATTTCCTGGCACACAACTCCTACAATCTTTGGAATCTTCAAAGTAATAAGCATCTTTTTGTATGCTACTGAATTGACTGATGGCTAGCAGCCCTAGGTAACTTCAGAATGGCACAGAGCACCAGAAAGACCAATGCAGGGTTGAGTATCCAGACTTCCAGTCCCACACTGACCTCCAGGGAGGGAAGAAGGACTAAATGTTGATTGCCAAGGGCCAGTGATTTAATCAATCATGCCTATGTAATGAAGCTTCCATAAAAATCTAAAGGGGCAGGGTTTGGAGAGTTCCAGATAGCTGAACACATGAAAATTCCTGGATGGTATGCCTGAAGAGGGCATGGAAGTACCATACCCCTTCCCACATTCCTTGCCCTACATGTCTTTTAATCTCTATCTTTTGTAATATTCTTTATAATAATCCAGGAAATGTAAGTGTTTCCCTGCATTCTGTGAGCCACTCTAGAAAATTGATCCAACCCAAGGAGGGTGTTGTGGGAGCCCCAGTTGATAGCTAGTGGGTAAGAAGCCCTGATAAAACAATCTGGGGCTTGTGATTTACATCTGAAGTGGAGCACTCTTGTGGGACTGAGCCTTCAACCTGTGGGATTTGATAACTGTCTTTGGGTAGATAGTGTCAAAATTGAATTGAATTAGAGGACACCCAGCTGGGGGCCAATGAAAAAGCCACTACAGAATTGGTTCATTGGTTGTTGGTGGGGAGAAATTCCCACACACTTCTTGGTGACCATGTTACCAGCAGTGAATCCATAAGGGTCTGCAGCAAACTTAATCCTTGCCTCCTCAGAGGAAAGAATTCAGCCAAGGGGCAGAAGTAGGTTTCAGGCAGAGGGAAAGACTGAGGCAAGTTTTGGAGCAAGAGTGAGAGTTTATTAAAACATTTTAGGAAGAGGGAAGGTGGCTGGCAAGATGGCCGAATAGGAACAGCTCTGGTCTGCAGCTCCCAGCAAGATCAACACAGAAGGCAGGTGATTTCTGCATTTCCAACTGAGGTACCTGGCTCACCTCACTGGGACTGGTTAGACAGTGGGTACAGCCCAGAGAAGGCAAGTAGAAGTGGATGGGGTATCACGTCACCCAGGAAGTGCAAGGGGTCAGGGAACTTCCTCCCCTAGCCAAGGGAAGCCATGAGGGACTGTGCCGTGAGGAATGGTGCATTCTGGGCCAGACGCTATGCTTTTCCCACAGTCTTCACAACCTGCAGACCAGGAGATTCCTTCGGGTGCCTACACCATCAGGGCCCTGGATTTCAAGCACAAAACTGGACGGCCAATTTGGGCAGACACCGAGCTAGCTGCAGGAGTCTTTTTTCATACCTCAGTGGTGTTTGGAACGCCAGTGAGACAGAACCATTCACTACCCTGGAAAGGGGGCTGAAGCCAGAGAGCCAAGTGGTCTAGCTCAGCAGATCCCACCCCATGGAGCCCAGCAAGCTAAGATCCACTGGCTTGAAATTCTTGCTGCCAGCCCAGCAGTCTGAAGTTGACCTGGGACACTTGAGCTTGGTGGGGGGAGGGGCATCCACCATTACTGAGACTTGAGTAGGTGGTTTTCCCCTCACAGTGTAAACAAAGCTGCCAGGAAGTTCGAACTGGGCAGAGCCCACTGCAGCTTGGCAAAGCCGCTGCAGCCAGACTGCCTCTCTAGCTTCCTCCTCTCTGGGCAGGGAATCTCTGAAAGAAAGGCAGCAGCCTCAGTCAGGAGCTTATAGATAAAACTCCCATCTCCCTGGGACAGAGCACCTCGGGGAAGGGGCAGCTGTGGGCGCAGCTTCAGCAGACTGAATAGTTCCTGCATGCCAGCTCTGAAGAGAGCAGTGGATCTCCCAGCACAGCGCTTGAGCTCTGCTAAGGGACAGACTGCCCTCTCAAGTGGGTCCCTGACCCCCATGCCTCCTGACTGGGAGACACCTCCCAGCAGGGGTTGACAGACACCTCATACAGGAGAGCTCCTGCTGGCATCTGGCAGGTGCCCTTCTGGGACGAAGCTTCCAGAGGAAGAAACGGGCAGCAATCTTTGCTGTTCTGCAGGCTCTGCTGGTGATACCCAGGCGAAAGGGGTCTGGAGTGGACTTCCAGCAGACCTGCAGCAGAGGGACCTGCCTGTTAGAAGGAAAACTAACAAACAGAAGGGAATATCATCAACATCAACTAAAAGGACATCCACGCAGAAACCCCATCTGAAGGTCACCAACATCAAAGAACAAAGGTAGATAAATCCACAAAGATGAGGAAAAACCAACGCAAAAGGCTGAAAATTCCAAAAACAAGAACACCTCTTCTCCTCCAAAGGATCACAACTCCTCACCACCAAGGGAACAAAACTGGACGGAGAATAAATTTGATTAATTTACAGAAGTAGGCTTCAAAAGGTGGGTAATAACAAACTTCTCCGAGCTAAAAAAGTATGTTCTAACCCAATGCAAGCAAGCTAAGAACCTTGAAAAAAAGGTTAGCCGAATTGCTAACTAGAATAACCAGTTTAAAGAAGAACATAAATGGCCTGATGGAGCTGAAAAACACAGCACGAGAACATCGTGAAGCATACACAAGTATCAATAGCCAAATCAATCAAGTGGAAGAAAGGATATTAGAGATTGGAGATCAACTTAATAAAGTGTGAAGACAAGATTAGAGAAAAAAGAATGAAAAGGAATGAACAAAGCCTCCAAGAAATATGGGATTATGTGAAAAGACCAAACGTACATTTGATTGGTGTACCTGAAAGTGACAGAGAGAATGGAACCAAGTTGGAAAACACTCTTCAGGATATTATCCAGGAGAACTTCCCCAACCTAGCGAGACAGGCAAACATTCAATTCAGGAAATTCAGAGAAAACATTCAATTCAGAGAACACCACAAAGATACTCCTCAAGAAGGGCAACCTCAAGACACATAATTGTCAGATTCACAAAGGTTAAAATGAAGGAAAAAATGTTAACAGCAGCCAGAGACAAAGGTAGGGTTACCCACAAAGGGAAGCCCATCAGACAACAGCAGATCTCTGTGCAGAAACCCTACAAGCCAGGAGAGAGTGGGAGCCAATATTCAACATTCTTAAAGAAAAGAATTTTCAACCCAGAATTTCATATCCAGCCAAACTAAGCTTCATAAGTGAAGGAGAAATAAAATCCTTTACAGACAAGCAAATGCTGAGAGATTTTGCCACCACCAGGCCTGCCCTAAAAGAGCTCCTGAAGGAAGCACTAAATATGGAAAGGAACAACCGATACCAGCCACTGCAAAAACATACCAAATTGTAAAGACCATCGACACTATGAAGAAACTGCATCAACTAACGGGCAAAATAACCAGCTAGCATCATAATGACAGGATCAAATTCACATATAATAATATTAACCTTAAATGTAAACAGGCTAAATGCCCCAATTAAAAGACACAGACCAGCAAATTGGATAAAGAGTCAAGACCCATCAGTGTATTCAGGAGACCCATCTCACGTGCAAAGACACACATAGGCTCAAAATAAAGGGATGGAGTAATATTTACCAAGCAAATGGAAAGCAAAAAAAGCAGGGGTTGCAATCCTAGTCTCTGATAAAACGGACTTTAAACCAACAAAGATCAAAAGGGACAAAGAAGGGCATTACATAATGGTAAAGGGATCAATGCAACAAGAAGAGCTAACTATCCTAAATATATATGTACCCAATACAGAAGCACCAGATTCATAAAGCAAGTTCTTAGAGACCTACAAAGAGACTTAGACTCCCACACAATAATAGTGGGAGACTTTAACACCCCACTGTCAATATTAGATCAACGAGACAGAAAATTAACAAGGATATTTAGGACTTGAACTCAGCTCTGAATCAAGCAGACCTAATAGACATCTATAGAACTCTCCACCCCAAATCAAGAGAATATACATTCTTCTCAGCACCACATTGCACTTATTCTAAAATTGACCACATAATTGGAAGTAAAACACTCCTCAGTAAATGCAAAACAACAGAAATTATAACAAACAGTCTCTCAGAGCACAGTGCAATCAAATTAGAACTCAGGGTTAAGACACTCACTCAAAACCGCTCAACTACATGGAAACTGAACAACCTGCTCCTGAATGACCAGTGGGTAAATAAAAAATGAAGGCAGAAATAAAGATGTTCTTTGAAACCAATGAGAACAAACACACAATGTACCAGAATCTCTGGGACACATTTAAAGCAGTGTGTAGAGGGAAATTTACAGCACAAAATGCCAACCAGACAAAGCAGGAAAGATCTAAAATCAACACCCTAACATCACAGTGAAAAGAACTAGAGAAGCAAAAGCAAACAAATTCAAAAGCTAGCAGAAGACAAGAAATAACTAAGATCAGAGCAGAACTGAAGGAGATAGAGACACAAAAAACCCTTCAAAAAATCAGTGAATCCAGGAGCTGGTTTTTTGACAAGATTAACAAAATAGACCGCTAGCCAGACTAATATAAAAGAGAGAAGAATCAAATAGACACAATAAAAAAGATAAGGGGATATCACCACTGATCCCACAGAAATGCAAACTACCATCACAGAATACTATAAACACCTCTATGCAAATAAACTAGAAAATCTAGAAGAAATGGATAAATTCCTGGACACATACACCCTCCCAAGACTAAACTGGGAAGAAGTCAAATCCGTGAATAGACCAATAACAAGTTCTGAAATTGAGGCAGTAATTAATAGCCTACCAACCAAAAAAAAAAGCAGAACTGGATGGATTCACAGCCGAATCCTACCAGAGGTACAAAGAGGAACTGGTACCATTCCTTCTGAAACTATTCCAAACAATAGAAAAAGAGGGACTCCTCCATAACTCATTTTATGAAGCCTGCATCATCCTGATACCAAAACCTGGCAGAGACACAAAAAAAAAAAAAGAAAATTTCAGGCCGATATCCCTGACGAACATTGATGTGAAAGTCTTCAATAAAATACTGGCAAACCAAATCCAGCTGCACATCCAAAAGTTTATCCACCATGATCAAGTGGGCTTTATCCCTGGGATGCAAGGCGGGTTCAACATATATGCAAATCAATAAATGTAATCCATCACATAAACAGAACCAATGACAAAAACCACATGAGTATCTCAATAGATGCAGAAAAGGCCTTCAATAAAATTCAACACCCCTTCATGCTAAAAACTGTCAATAAACTAGGTATCAATGGAATGTATCTCAAAATAATAAGAGCTATTTATGACAAACCCATAGCCACTATCATACTGAATGGGGAAAAGCTGGAAGCGTTCCCTTTGAAAACCGGCACAAGACAAGGATGCCCTTTCTTACCACTCCAATTCAACATAGCATTGTTGAATACTATTGTTGAAGTTCTGTCCAAGGCAATCAGGCAAGAGAAAGAAATAAAGGGTATTCAAATAGGAAGAGAGGAAGTCAAATTGTCTCTGTTTGCAGATGACATGATTGTATATTTAGAAAACCCCATCATCTCAGCCCAAAGTCTTCTTAAGCTGATAAGCAACTTCAGCAAAGTCTCAGGATACAAAATCAATGTGCAAAAATCACAAGCATTCCTATACACCAATAATAGAGAGCCAAATCATGAGTGAACTCCCATTCACAAATGCCACAAAGAGAATAAAATACCTAGGAATACAACTTACAGGGAATGTGAAGGACCTCTTCAAGGAGAACTACAAACCACTGCTCAAGGAAATAAGAGATGACACAAACAAATGGAAAAAAAATTCCATGGTCATGGATAGGAAGAATCAGTATCATGAAAATGGCCATACTGCCCAAAGTACTTTATAGATTCAGTGCTATCCCCATCAAGCTACCATTGACATTCTTCACAGAATTAAAAAAAAAAACTACTATAAATTTCGTATAGAACCAAAAAAGAGCCCATATAGCTGAGACAATCCTAAGCAAAAACAACAAAGCTGGAGGCATCATGCTACCTGACTTCAAACTATACTACAAGGCTACAGTAACCAAAACAGCATGGTACTGGTACCAAAACAGGTATATAGACCAATGGAACAGAACAGAGGCCTCAGAAATAACACCACACATCTACAACTATCTGATCTTTGACAAACCTGACAAACGCAAGAAATGGGGAAAGCATTCCCTATTTAATAAATGGTGTTGGGAAAACTGGCTAGCCATATGCAGAAAACTAAAACTGGACCCCTTCTTTACACCTTATACAAAAATTAACTCAAGATGGATTAAAGACTTAAATGTAAGACCTAAAATAATAAAAACCCTAGAAGAAAACCTAGGCAATACTATTCAGGACAGAGGCATGGGCAAAGACTTCATGACTAAAACACCAAAAGCAATGGGAACAAAAGCCAAAATGGACAAATGGGATCTAATTAAACTAAAGAGCTTCTGCACAGCAAAAGAAACTATCATCAGAGTGAACAGGCAAACTACAGAATGGCAGAAAAAATTTGCAATCTATCCATCTGGCAAAGGGCTAATATCCAGAATCTACGAGGAACTAAATTTACAAGAAAAAACCCCAAAAAACTAGGTGAAGAATACTTCTCAAGTGAAGACACTTCTCAAAAGAAGACATTTACGTAGCCAACAAAAATATGAAAAAATGCTCACCATCACTGATCATTAGAGAAATGCAAATCAAAACCACAGTGAGATACCATCTCATGCCAGTTAGAATGGCGATCATTAAAAAGTCAGGAAACAACATGCTAGAGAGGATGTGGAGAAATAGAAACGCTTTTACACTGTTGGTGGGAGTGTAAATTAGTTCAACCATTGTGGAAGACAGTATGGTGATGCCTCAAGGATCTAGAACCAGAAATACCATTTGACCCAGCAATCCCATTACTGGGTATATATCCAAAGGATTATAAATCATTCTGCTATAAAGACACATGCACACGTGTTTATTGCAGCACTGTTCACAATAGCGAAGACTTGGAACCAACCCAAATGTCCATCAGTGATAGGCTGGATAAAGAAAATGTGACACATATACACCATGGAATACTATGCAGCCATAAAAAAGGATGAGTTCATGTCCTTTGCAGGGACATGGATGAAGCTGGAAACCATCATTCTCAGCAAACTAACACAGGAACAGAAAAGCAAACACCGCATGTTCTCACTCATAAGTGAGAGTTGAACAATGAGAACACATGGACACAGGGAGGGGAACATCACACACCAGGGCCTGTTTGGGGTAGGGGGTGCTAGGGGAGGGATAGCATTAGGGGAAATACCTAATGTAGATGACAGGTTATGGGTGCAGCAAACCACCATGGCATATGTATTCCTATGTAACAAACCTGCATATTCTGCATATGTATCCCAGAACTTAAAGTATAATTAAAAAAAAAAAAAAAAAAGACCTTGCAAAGTCAATTCACCAGTCTCACCTTGAGGAACTCTTTGGAATCAATAGGAACAGAGTAGCACCAGCCCAGTACAGCAGGGCAGAGAGGAGCCGGAGAAGATGCCTGCCCTCCCCAGGAAGCCATAGAGGGAGATTTGCTCCAGCTCACAAGTTGAAAGTCTTCGTTTTGAGGAATTTAATTATGGCTAATAGCGAGGATTAATTGCTTTATACTGTGTTCGTATAAATAAATACTTTCTTCATTTGTCTTTAAAAAAAAGTAGAAGAGGGAAGATACCCATGTAAAGACATAGACACACAGTGAGAATGCCAGGTGATGATGGGAGCGGAGATTGGAGGAATGCAGCTGCGGCCCAGGAATGCTGAGGATTGCCAACAACCACCAGAAGCTAGGAAGAGCCAAGGAAGGTTTCATTCTGACGTGTCTCACAGGGAGCATGGCCCTAACTTGATTTTGTACTTCTAGCCGACAGACCTGTAAAACAATACATTTCTGTTGTTTTAAGCTCTTTCTGTTTGCCTAATTTGTTATGGCAGCCCTAGCAAATTAATATGGTACTAGAAGCCTAATGTATGTATTGTGTGTGTGTGTGTTGGGGGCGGGGGGAGTAAGTGTACTTTAACTGCAGAGGAGACAGAACAAATCAGGTAGACAGGAAGAAAACAAGGCAACCTTTCTTACTCATCTAAACCAAGAAGTGTCATGTTTTCCTGTGGAGCTGACCTTCACACTCACTGCTCCAGCACTGGCTCCTGGCTGTGGCTGGAACACCCCAGCTGTGTTCCCTCCTTTGGGCCTTTGCATCCACTGCTTCCTCTACCTGGAACATGCCAGGGCCAACTCCTGACTTCCTGCCTTTCCTCAATGAGGCCCAATCTGCAATCCGCACTCCCACTCCACTGAGCACTCCCAGTCCCCCTTGCTCTACTTTACTTTTTCTTTTCTCCATGTTCTCAGTGGATTCTAATAGCCTAGTAATGTGTTTATTATGTGTAGGGAGCATTATTTATCATCTCCATCCATGCTAGAACATTAAGCTCCATGCAGTGACGTGAACAAACATCAAAAACAGTACCTAGTTCACTGTAGGTGCTTAAGAAAAAATTTTCTAAAAATCCATCATTCATTTTAAAATGACTACTTTAATGATTACAGAAGCTGTATGTGTTCATTGTAAAAAAAATTAGAAAAAATTAAAAGCTTCGGCCGGGCGCGGTGGCTCACGCTTGTAATCCCAGCACTTTGGGAGGCCGAGGCAGGCGGATCACGAGGTCAGGAGATCGAGACCATGGTGAAACCCCGTCTCTACTAAAAATACAAAAAATTAGCCGGGCATGGTGGCGGGTGCCTGTAGTCCCAGCTACTCGGAGAGGCTGAGGCAG
>NW_026652286.1:50679644-50700352 GCF_009828535.3 Hylobates moloch | reverse complement strand
TCCTTGACTTGGGGTTTTATACATTGGCATGGTTTGGGGGCTTTACTTTCTCCTCCCTTAATTTTTCCCTTGGGGTGGGCTGTTGTTCAGCCGCTGCATGCAAGGTGTCAGTCAGCACTCGAGGGGGTGACCACATGCATAGTGCATTTACTGAGGTGCACGTGCTCTCTAGGGGCGATTTTCTTTTACCAGTCTAACACCCCCAAAGGAAGGTCATACATCTGCCATTTCTCCTGTTAGAGCACATACTCAAGCCCACTTGCCCAACTCCTGAGATCTTATCTGGAAGCTGCTGATCACCAGCTCAAGGTGTTTTCTATCTTTTGGGAGACAGTCGTCCCCTGATGCCAGCTGTGACCAATTATCATTTTAGAGAAACAGTTTAACAACCGCCTGATGATCACGTGATGGTCACCTGATATTCCTGGGGGTTGGCTGGGGGGGCCTCTCCTGACCTCCTCATGTCTGCCTCACTAACTACTCTAACAACTAGAGGTCACAGAAGTCTTCTGTGTTGATTGCTGTGGCATGAAAGCAGAGGGAAAAAAATTGTTTTTTCCTCTATGTCAACCAACTCGCATAAAATAGCCTGTTAAATAGTCCTTCCATCATGGCCACTAACTCCCAAGAGAAGTTCCTAATGCTGCCTAATAATCATAACACATTTCTCCAGTTTGTTCACTCTTCTACCCTCCTAGATAATACTTTCATGGCTTTTCTCTCTTTCAATCATTTACATCTTTCTCCATCCTCAGTCTTACTGATAAACTCTCCCTTTAATGATTCTCCCCAGAATGTAGCTGCCCAGTGAGTTCTTATTGCCCACTGCCCAGATAGAGCCAATTTACCAAGGCAGGGGAATTGCAATGGAGAAAGAATTTAATTCACGAAGAGCTGGCTGAATGGGAGACTGGAGTTTTATTATTACCCAAATCAGTCTTCCTGAGAATTCAGAGGCTAGGGTTTTTCAAAGGTAGAAGGGGTGAGGGTGGCTGCTGATTGGCTCAGGGGTACAATCATAGGGGTGTCAGGAATGACACCTCCAGCATGCTAAGTGGCTTCTGGGTGGGACAGGAGCAGTGGGTAGGTCCAGGTGGAGCCACCATTGGTCTGTGGATCCTGGTGGGTCACAGGTGTCAGACATGCAGGAAACCTGAGAGGATATCTCAAAAGGCCAATCTTAGGTTCTACAATAGTGACATTATCTGCAAGAACAACTAAGGAGGTTGCAGATCTCATGACCTCTGGAATAATGGCTGGCATCATTTATGTCTACACCTTAGCAAAATTCAGGGTCCTCTATCCTCCTAGCCTGGTGACCTCTCAGCTTTATAAAGGTGGTTGAGTTTTGGGGGAAGGGTTATTTTCACTTTAAGTTTAAACTAGATGTCTCCCAAAGCCAGCCCAGGAATAATCAAAGGCAGCCCAAAGGCTAAAGGCAAGAGGGGGGTTGGCTAGATCAGATCTCCCCTATTGACATAATTTTCTCTCTGATACAATTTTGCAAAGAGAGTTTCAAGAAATTACACAAACCCCTTGTGCTATATTCTATTTTCCAGAACACAGTTAACTGTTACATGACCACACTACCTGCAAGGGAAGCTGAGAAATGTCTTTGTGGGGGGTGGGGGAGGGACATGTACCCAGCTACAATTCTGGGCTTCTATTTTTAAAAGGAGGAAAATGGATATTGAGAGATACTAGTACATTTTACTCCAATGAATTTAAAATATTGTTTTCTGAGTCCAGGGACATCACTTCAAAACTGTGACCCATAAGCCTCAAATGGGCCCCAATTCTGCCTGGCAATCTTTCTCTAGTCCATTAACTTTCCCACTCTCCTAAATGATCCAAATAATTCTTTCATAATCTTTTTCCTCTTTTCAAAACTCTAACATCTACTTTGCCATTCTCTCTCTCTCTCGTGTGTGTGTCTGTCTGTCCATCTGTCTTTCTCTGCAGAAAACCTTCTTTCCTATTTCATTGTGAAATAGAAGCAAATTAAAGAGGATGTCTACAAGTTCCCACTATCATATATACCCCCACATACCCATCAATCTGCATGTGTGCCCATGTCCTCTACCTTCTCTGTGCTAATATTAAGTGCTCATGATGTTATCAGCTAAGGCTAGCCCTCCACTTGAACACTAGATCACACCCCCTTTCACCAATTCAAACTCATCAACACCAGGAATTTTCTTCTGTCTTTCCTGCGTCAAGTTTTCCTCTCTTCTAGATCTTTCCCTTCCAGTTTCTGGTCTAGCAAGTAAGGAGCTTGGAAGTCATCACTCCTGTCTTCACAACAATAAAAAAGCTAAATAAACTGGAAGTCAGTTGAAGTAACAGGGCACACTGCTGTCCCCCAAATTGGAGAGACAAATGGGTAAATACAGATAATCACAACTTACTGGAACAGAAGCCCAGGGGCAAAAAACTCTGCAAGAACAAGTACTGGGGAATGAAAAACCCAAACGATAATAGATGAATTGCTGGAGGCTCTGTGTGGACAAGCTTGAAAGTTAAAAACTCCAGGGCATGTGGCCAGTCACACCGGATTTTACCTCCACTTTCGTGAGTTTTACCTCCAAGAACCCTACCAGGTTCTCAGGGTGAAGATCAGCAAAAAAAAAAAAAAAATTCCTCATGCTTCTGGCAAGAGGAGGGGAAAAATAGCCATTCAAAATGTGCCAAAGTATCCAGCTCTTCTTAACAAAGCCTGCTTTCAAGGGAAACTATGTTATCAGAGGCTAGCTGACTGGGTTTTACCAGAGACTAATCATAGGGGAAGGAAAATACCCAACTCCAGCCCCTTCTTGCCAACTAAAGCGGGAAAAAACTGAGAAGCGCTTGTGAAAGGCGCAGCCCAGGAGCACAGGCTCGCTAAAAGTCTAAGACCTAATCACAGGTCTATAGAATTCTTCCTCTCTCTCCACACCTCACCACTATATCAACAGGACTTATCTGTATGATAATAAGGGAGTACAATAGAAATAACTGCATGTTATTTCTGAGACCTCCCAAGAAGTCTCTAGGGAAATCCAAAGATAACAGGTGAGACAAAGACAAGGACACCAGAGGAAATTTTTGCCTCTGACTCCCACAGCTGCAACAAACAGTAAACACAGCCTAACTTCTAACTAGATAAATATAAAACTTCACACTGAAGACTTATTTACAGGCCAGGTGTGGTGGCTCACACCTGTAATCCCAGCACTTTGGGAGGCCAAGGCGGGTGGATCACTTGAGGTCGGGAGTTTGAGACCAGCCTGGCCAACATGGTGAAATCCCATCTCTACTAAAAATACAAAAATTAGCCCAGGTGTGATGGCTCGTGCCTGTAGGTCCAGCCACTTGGGAGGCTGAGGCAGAAGTATCACCTGAACCCGGGAGGCAGAGGTTGCAGTGTGCCGAGATCACGCCTCTGCACTTGGGCCTGGGTAACAGACGGAGACTCCATCTCAAAATAAATAAATAAATAAATAAATAAATAAATAAATAAATAAATAAATAAATGAAAATAAAGATGTATTTACCTCAGTTCCTTTTATCCACTACATTATGTCCAACATTCGACAAAAAAATTAAAGATTTAAAACAATAAAATTACAAGATAAACTAAAAGACCAAAAAAAAAAAAAAAAAACCACAATTTGAAGAGACAGAGCAAGCATTAGAATCAGACTCAGATACGGCAGAGATGTTAGAATTGTTAGACCAGGAATTTAAAACAACGATGGTTAATATGCTAAGGGCTTTAATGGAAAAAGTAGAACTTTCTTATCACCAGACAAACATGCTATTATTTCTCACATATTAAAGAATACCACTTTCATGACCACATTCTTCCACCAGTTACCACCTCAGTTTTTCTGCTCCCCTCACAACAAAACTTCTTGAAAACTCTGTCTCCAATTTCTCTTCTCCCATTCTTTTTTACATACCCTTTTTATTATAGAAAAATCTCCAACATGAATAGTACAATGAATTCCCGTGTATGTTACCCAACCTCAATATTTTTCAACATTTTACCAGTCCTATTTCATCTATTCCACTATACTGTTTTATTTTTTTCTGAAATATCTAAAACCAAATTCTAGATATCGCATTTCACTCATAAATTCTTTAGGATTGTATCTTTAACAGCTAAGTGTTTTTGTGCATAACTGCAATGTTTTATCACACCTAAATGATTCCTTAATATCAACTAATACTAGGAATTAAAGGACGTCATTACAGATCCTGCAGACACTGAAAGAATAATATGAACAATTTTATGCCAAGAAATTTAGCAGCTTAGATGAACAGAGAAATTTCTCAAAACATACAACTTACGAAAACTGACGGAAAAAGAAATAGAAAATCTGCACAACATCATATTTATTAAACATGTTAAATCTGTAATTCAAAACCATCTCATAGGCCGAGTGCAGTGGCCCATGCCTATAATCTCAGAACTCTGGAAGGCTGAGGAGGGGTGTTGCTTGAGCCCAGAAGTTCAAGACCAGCATGGGGAACATAGCAAGACCTTGTCTCTAAAATAATTAATTAATTTAATTTAATTTAACCTTCTCATGAAGGAAGCTCTAGGCCCACATGACTATACAATGAATTATATTCAAACACTTAAAAAGGAAATAATATCAATCTTAGAGAAACTCTCAAAAAATAATACTCTGTGCTGTTGAACTATTTTTATGTCTTTAAAAAATATATCTTTTCTCCGCTGACTTAAGTTATAATCCAAATAAGCATTCATGCATTACATTTGATTGCTATGTCTTTTATTTTTCCTTTAATCCATAATGTCTCCTCTCTTTTTTTTGAGATGGAGTCTCGCTCTGTCACCCAGGCTGGAGTGCAGTGGCATGATCTCGGCTCACTGTAATCTCTATCTCCTGGGTTCAAGCGATTCTCCTGCCTCAGCCTTGCAAGTAGCTGGAATTACAGGCAAGTGCCACCATGCCCAGCTAATTTTTGTATTTTTAGTAGAGATGGGGTCTCACCATGTTGACCAGGCTGGTCTCGAACTCCTGACCTCAAGTGATTCACCGGCCTTGGCCTCACAAAGTACTGGGATTACAGGCGTGAGCCACCACACACGGCCTGTCTAAGCAATTTTCAAGTACACAGTACATTATTATTCGCCGTAGTCATCATTTGTACAATAGATCACCAGAACTTATTTGTGTCTAACTGAAACTTTGCACCTTTTTATCAGCATCTTCCCATTCCTCATAACCAGACCCTGGTAATCACCATTCTACTCTCTGCTTCTCAGTTTGACTGTTTTTAGAGTCCACGTGTAAGTAAGACCATGCAATATTTGTCTTTCTACGCCTTGCTTATTTCACGTAGCATAATGTTTTCCAGGTTCATTCATGTTGTCACAAATACAGGATTTCCTTCTTTTAAAGAGCTGAATAGTATTCCATTGTGTGCATGTACATTTTCTTTGTCCATTAATCCGTTAATGAACATTTAGATTGATTCCATATCTTGGCTATTGTAAATAATGCTTCATTGAACATAGGGGTGCAGATATGTCTTTCATATACTGTTTTCATTTTCTTTGGATATATACTCGAAAGTAGAATTGCTGAATCATATCATAATAGTTCTATTTTTAATTTTTTGAAGAGGAATCTTCATACTGTTTTCCATAATGACTGTATTAATTTACATTCCCACCAGCAATGTATAAGAGTTCCCTTTCTCTGTATCCTCTCCAAACTTGTCTTTCATCTTTTTGATAGTAGTTCTTCTAACAGGTGTGCGGTGATATTTAATTAATTTGTATGTCCCTGATGATTAGGAATGTTGAACATTTTTTCATATATACATTGACTATTTGTGTGTCTTCTTTAGAGACGTGCCTATTGAGGTACTTTGTCCATTTTAAAATCTGGTTGTTTTCTTGCAATTGGATTGTTTGAGTTCCTTACATATTATGGCTATTAGCCCCATATCAGATGTATGATTTGCAAATACTTTCTTCCACTCTTTTGGTTGTCTCTTCACTCTGCTACTTGTTTCCTGTGCTGTGTAGCTTTTTAGTTTCATGCAATTCAATTTGTCTACCCATCCTTTTGTTGCCTGTGCTTTTGGGGCTATATTTTTAAAATCTTTGCCAACATCAATGTCAAAAAGCTATTTTCCTATGTTTTCTTCTAGCAGTTTACAGTTTCAGGTCTTAAATTTAAGTTTTTAATCTATTTTGAGTTGATTTTTGTATATGGGGTGAGATAAGGGTCCAGTTTGATTCTTCTGCATGTGAATATCCAGTTTTCCCAGCACCATTTGTTGAAGAGATTGTCCCTTCCCCAAGGTATGTTTTTGGTATCTTCATCAAAGATCAATTGACCATAAATAGGTGGATTTACTTCCGGGCTTTCTATTCTGTTCCATTGGGCATTTTTAGATTTTTAAAGAGTTGTTAAAACACAAGGAAAAACAAGAATATTTGATAAGATTGCACGTAGCCCACAAAGCCTGAAATATTTACTATCTGGCCTTTTACAGAAAGTTTGTCCATCCCAGATCTAAAGACTTGATCCAATTTAAGTTTTATTTTTTGTTTGTTTGTTTTTATTTGCAAGAATATTTCACATAATATTCTAGGTATACTAAGTATGTCCGCTGCATCACATTGGGAGGCATATACTGTAATGTTTTATTGTCACACTTTTAGTGATGTTAAGATTAATCAGTGATTTCAGAGGGGTTAGCCTGGTCCATTGCTTAAAAAGCTCCCTATTGTTATTTGTCCTAATGGTTTCAGCATCCACTGATGATTGTTGCTTAGATGTTTCACTAAATATTGTAAAATGCTTATTTTCTACTTTCATCATTCCCTTTGCATTTATTAGTTGGAATTCTTCAGTGTAGAAAAATAAGGTTCAAGAACTGTATTAACTATTTGGTTACCCTGAAACTCAGTTCAGGAAAGGTCAGACAAATGCTTGTTTTTTTGCTATTATTTACCAATTTTTAGAATAATAAATTGATGTCCTAACAATCTCTAGAAGTGGCCATTAAGTGCTTTTTGTAAATATTAATACTTATAATTTCTTAGAGGTTTATGTATTTGATGTTTCCAGTAATTACAGATAATAGTTTTAATGACCAAAGTGTGCCAAGTTTAGGGGCCCCTTAAAGTTGTTTGTGTGTGTGTGTGTGTGTGTGTGTGTGTGTGTGTTCTTTTAAAAAGGCCTCATTAGTATTTGATGGCTTCCTTGCTTTTTCATTTCTTCCCTCAAATTTGGAATTGATAATTTCTCCAAGGAGCCCTAGTTCCATTGGTGGCTCAACAAAGGCTGTTGCCACCACCACTCCACTGAAATAGCATGTCACTGTCACCAAAGACTCCATCTTTCTAAATCCGGGGGTCACTTAGCAGTTCTTACCTGACTTGACTTATCTGTGGCTTTTAACAAGGTTAATCACTCCCTCCTCCTCCTGAAAATGTTTTCTCCACTTGGTTTCCAAGAACACTACACTCTCCTGACTTTTCTCCTACTTTATGCGCCTCTCCTTGGTCTCCGTTGCTGGTTTTTCCTCATCTTTTTAACCTCTTAATATTGAGTGCCTCAGTGCTCAGTCCTTGAATCTTTTTTCGCTTGTTATCTACATTGACTTTCTTTGAGATGTCATCAGTTTTATGACTTTGAATACCATCAGCATGCCAATTATTCCTAAACTTATCTCCAACCTAAACAAATCCCCTGAATTCCAGACTTATACATTAAAATGCCTACTAAACTTCACCACTTGGATAACCAAAAGCATGTCAGACTTAACAGGTTTAAAAACAAGCTCCTAATCTTGCCAACGTCTACTTCAACAAAAGCTTGCTGCTTCCACAGTCTTCATCTTACAAATGATCATCTCACTGTTCCTTCACACCTTTGTGCCTTTTTTTTTTTTTTTTTTTGAGACGGAGTCTCACTCTGTCTCCCAGGCTGGACTGCAGTGGCGCCATCTCGGCTCACTGCAAGCTCTGCCTCCCGGGTTCACGCCATTCTCCTGCCTCAGCCTCCTGAGTAGCTGATACTACAGGCACCCACCACCACGCCCGGCTAATTTTTTTGTATTTTTAGTAGAGATGGAGTTTCACCGTGTTAGCCAGGATGGTCTGAATCTCCTGAGCTTGTGATCTGCCCACTTCAGCCTCCCAAAGTGCTGGGATTACAGGCGTGAGCCACCGCGCCCGTCATGCCATTTTTTAATACCTCTCCCACACCCCACATCCAAATACCTCAGGAGATCCTGTTGGTTCTACTTCAAATTATATACAGAATCAGACCACTTCTTAAGACCTCCAGTGCTACAATCTATGCAAACCACTGTCATTTCTCTTCCGGATTATTGCAGTAACCGAACTGCTCTCTCTGCTTCTGCCCTTGCCCCCCCCTTTGATCTTTCTTAATAGAGCAGCCTTTGTGTTTTTATTAAAATATAAGCCAAATTGTGTTCCCGCCCCTGCTAAAACCTTCACGTGGCTCCCCAGCTTGCTTAAAGTAAAAGCCAAAGATCATCATATGACTTATAAGTCTCTGTCATTTGGCTTCGGATTACCTCTCTGACGTTTACTTTCAACCCCTCTTTCTGCCTGTGTTACTCTAATCACAGGCCTCTTTGTTGTTGCTCTTCAAGCCTACCAGTCATGCTCCCTGATAGGGGCTTTTGATTTGATTATTCCTCAGCTAAAATGCTCTTCCTTCAAATGTCCTCATAGCAACTTCTTACCTCCTTCAGATGTTATTTTCTCAGCCAGATCTTTCCCCAGTCTCTCTATTTAAAATTATAATTCCCCCCAGCACTCCCTATCCCTTCTCCATGCTTTAATTCTTCTCAGTATAACAGAAAACAATCTAACACACAATATGGTTTACTTATTTATGTGTTTGTCATCTGCCTCTACTACTAGAAGTTATGTTCTATGAGGCCAGGGATTTTTTTCTTATTTGTTTACTGCTATATTATTAGCACCTACAAGAGTGCCTGACACATAATATTTTTTAAATAAGTGGATCAATAGAGTTGTTAGGATTAAATGAGACAATACATCCAAAGCTCTTAGCATAATGAATGGTAGCTATAGGCATTATCATTATTATTATGAACTGTTTTATTTCCTCTTTATGAATCCATTTACTAATCTAAGTCAACAGTGACTTTCCAGAGAAGAGAAAGGGGATCAGCATAGGTAGGGACTATATGACTGATTTCTTCTGGGCTGTATTCATTAGTAGTCCAACATCTACACCTCCATGGCCTATGTCAACGTGAGATTAGTAATAGGCTATTGATTTTTCCTTGCAAGGTTGTTTGGGAAAATCTTTTAAAAATCTTAATCTTTACAAAGTTGCTTTTCTCTAAATTCTCAATAAACATAAAATTCAGGCTACAAGAGGAGCTCTCTCCTTAATAGCCATTACCTCAGAGAGGTCTTGTGCCAATTCAGGCCTCAAAGGGAATTTACCTCTTCAAAATATCTCCCCCTGGCCGGGCGCGGTGGCTCACGCTTGTAATCCCAGCACTTTGGGAGGCCGAGGGGGCGGATCACAAGGTCAGGAGATTGAGACCACGGTGAAACCCCGTCTCTACTAAAAATACAAAAAAAAATTAGCCGGGCGTGGTGGCGGGTGCCTGTAGTTCCAGCTACTCGGAGAGGCTGAGGCAGGAGAATGGCGTGAACCCGGAAGGCGGAGCTTGCAGTGAGCCGAGATTGCGCCACTGCACTCCACCTGGGCAACAGAGCGAGACTCCGTCTCAAAAAAAAAAAAAAAAAAAAAAAAAAAAAAAAACAAAACAAAAAAAACTCCCCTTGCAATTTATATATGTTACCACCAGGTGGCAGGAATGTTTGATGAGCACCCAACAAAGTCAAATGATTCACTTCTGCAGATTTAAAATTATGAATGGCAGCACTATCTTATAGCAAAACATCAAAACACATCTCTTAGAACAGTTAAACTACAGCCAAATAGTCATTATTTTATTTTATTTTTTAATTTTAGTTTAGTGAAAGGTACTTTTTTTTTTTTGAGACTGAGTCTTGCTCTGTCACCCAGGCTGGAGTGTAATGGTGCAATCTCAGCTCACTGCAACCTCCACCTCCTGGGTTCGAGTGATTCTCCTGCCTCAGCCTCCCTAGTAGCTGTGACTACAAGTGCCTGCCAACATGCCCAGCTAATTTTTTGAGTTTTTTAGTAGAGAAGGGGTTTCACCATGTTAGCCAGGATGGTTTTGATGTCCTGACCTCATGATCCACCTGCCTCGGCCTCCCAAAGTGCTGGGATTACAGGAGTGAGGTACTATTTATTTTAATGAAGTCATATGATTTGCCAGATCTAGGCATGTGAAATTATCAGTGAACAAAAAATAAAAAATAAAAAATCTATGTCTTTATGACATTCACACAGTGAGCAAGAGAAAAGATTCTGGAACCAGACTATGAGAGTTTGAATCCTAGTATTTGCTGTTTATCATCTAAGGGACCCTGGGCAACCTACTTAAACTCTTGTCTCTTAGCTGCCTTATCTATAAAATGAGGATGATAAAAGTACATACCCTTTGGTCTTAATGATGAAATAAACATAGCTTATTGAATGTCTAATAGATTATTTCATTTGCTAATTTTGACAATGCTGTGAGGCAAATATTATCTCCGTTTCACAGAAGTAACTCATCCCTTACCTATGAGAGCAAAAGTCCTTGCCCATAGTGACCTGGCTACTACATGGTGAAGCCAGAATTATTTTACCCTGCTCACTGCACAACCAACATAATTTTTTTTTAAAAGACAGAGTTTTGCTCTGTTGCCCAGACTGGAGTGCAGTGGTATGATCATAGCTCACTGTAACTTTGAACTCTCAGTCTGAAGCAATCCTCCTGCCTTAGCCAGAGTAGCTAGGATTACAGGTGTGTGCCACCATGCCTAGCTATTTCATTTAAAACTTTTTTTTTTTTTTTTTTTTTTTCAGAAATGGGCTCTCACTATGTCGCCCAGGCTGGTCTTGAACTCCAGGCCTCAAGCCATCCTCCTGCCTCGGCTTCCCAAAGTGCTAGGAATACAGGCATGAGCCACTGCACCTGGCCTGAACATAGTATTTTTAAAGTAAACTTTTAAGTTTAACGTACAGTTTATATACATAAAAGCATAGAAATAATAAAGTTTACAAAGTGAATACACCCATATATCTACCTCCCTTCCAGATCAAGAAATAGAAATTACCATCACCCAGAAGCCTCCCTTTTCATTCCTATCAAATACTCTTTCCCTAAAGTTAACTATTTTTCTGGCTTTTATCACTATAGATTAGTTTTTCCATTAGAATACTTTACATAAGTGAATCATACAGTATGTATTCTTTTATGTCTGGCTTTTTTTCCTCTCAACTTTATGTTCATGAGCGTCATCCTTGTTTTTTTTCTTTTTGAGAGAGAGAGAGAGAGAGTGTGTGTGTGTGTGTGTGTGTGTGTGTGTGTGTGTGTGTGTTTGAGACAAGGTCTGCTCTTTCACCCAGGCTGGAGTGTAATTTCACACACACAGCTCACTGCAGCCTTGACCTCCTGGGCTTAGTCCATTGTCCTGCCTCAGCCTCCCATATAGCTGGGACTATAGGCACATGCCACCACGTCCAGCTATTTTACATTATTTTATCATTATTATTATTTTTTTTTTGTCGAGACAGGGTTTCACCATGTTGCCCGCTGATCTCAAACTTCTAGGCTTAAGTGACCTGCCCACATGGGCTTCCCAAAGTGCTGAGATTACAGGTTTGAGCCACCATGCCTGCTGAGTGTCATCCTTATTGGTGTGTGTAGCAGTATTCTACTCATTTTGATTCTACTTACATAAACATACCATAATTTATTACCCATTCTTCTGTTTATAGTAATTATTACAGTGTACATTCTTGATATAATAAAAATCTACTCTAAACTAGTTTTCTATTCCCCATCCAATGCAAGGACCTTACAATGCTTTAATTTCATTTACCTCTTTCCTTATTTTTGTGCTATTGGAGTTGTATATTTAATTTTATACGTATTTTTAGCCTCACAAGACATTGTTATCATTGTTCTATACAGTCAATATTTGTTTAGATTTACCCACTTTTACCCTCCACTGTTCTTTATTCCTTCATGAGTTTTCACACTTTTCTCTAGGATTATTTGCCTTCTGCCTGAAGACCTCTGTAGTGTGGGTCTACTAATAATAAACTCTCTTGGCGTTTGTTTATCTGAAACCTCTTTTATTTAACCTTCACTACTGAGGGATATTTCTCAGGTATAGAAGTCGAGGTTGGCAGATATTTTCTTTCAGAATTTTAAAGATATCACTATTGTCTTTTGGTTCCATAATTGCTTTTGAAAAGTCAGCTGTCTGTCTTATTTATTACTCCTTTGAATTTAGTGAAACTATTTTTAAGATTTTCTCTTTTCTTTTTGTTTTCAGGAGTTTTACTGTATGCCTAGGAATAGAGTGTTTTGTTTTTTGTTTTTTTATCCTGCTTGTGTTTGTAGAGTTTCTTGAGTCTGTGTTTTGATGTCTTTTATCAGTTTTGAAAGTTCGTGGCTAAGATCTCTTCAAGTATTGTTCTAATTATGTCTCTCTTTACTCTCCTTATGAAACTCAAATTATGTGAATATTAGACTTTTTCACCATGTCACATATATTTGCAAAAGTAGAAAAACAAACTGGAGATGCCTGTAAAGTTACTGAGCCTGAGGAAGTTGCCATGACCAACCACCACTACCTTCTAAGGCGAATGTCTTTTGCTTTGAAAACTAATAAGTTTCTCTTATTGAAAAACTAATCCGGAATCACAAATGGAAGAAGATTCCAGGAAACACAGGGTCCCAGCCACAGATGGGAGCTCCAGTGCTAACTGGATAGTGGATAATAAAACAGAGATGTTTAACTTTAGGGCATAGTAATTCAAATACTCACAGAGTCCTTACAAAGTTAATAAACAGTTTTTCTATATTATTCTAAAATGTAGAACTCAAACCAAGGGATAGAAAGAAGCAATGAGCAAATGCAGTATATTTGTACAAACTTTAGCATTTATCTCAATGGCTTCTCTTCCAATATAACTATGTAACAGACCATTTTTTTCTTCTTTTGAAAGGGACAAAAGCCTCCCTTGTTTTTTCTCAAAGAAGTCAAATTTTAAAGGCAAGCCCTACACTGCCAACAGTAGATGTACTCACACTGTCAGAAATATCTACAATGAAACTGGATTTTAAGGAGAAGACCTGTTTTTCAGCTGTATATTAATATTTCACATCACTGATTCCCAGAGAATGAGGAGGAAATTCTTATATTCCCTAAGGAAGAGTATCTGAGTGTTAAGAAATTCTGTTTTTCTTTTCTAGAAGGAATCTCAAGGAATTCAGATTTATCCCTCTACTCCCCACCCCTTCTACCACTGTGAGCCAGTGTTATTAACGAAAGTGTGTCTTATCCTGGGAGAAAGGAGGGGAAAATTAGTGAGGACAAATGTTCCACATTAAGCTGAAGAGAGATACATTTATCTAGTGTGTAAGTCAGCTATTGTTGTATAATAAATTATCCCAAAACATATGCATTAATACAATAGTAAATATTTATTATTCTCACAGTTTCTGTGGATCAGATGTTTGGGGATGGCTTAGCTTGGTGATCGTAGCTAGGGGTCTTTCATGAGGTTGCAGTCAAGATCAGCTGGAGCTATAGTAATCCGAAGGCTTGACAGGGGTAGAGGACCTGCTTCTAAGATGATTTATTCACATATCTGGCAAGGTGGCCCTGACTATTGGCAGGATACCTCAGTTTCTTGCCACATTGACATCTTCTTAGGGTTAGCTGAGTATTTTTACAATATGGGACTTGGTACCCCCAGAGCAAGTGATCCAAGAAAAGAAAGCAGAAGGAGTGATGTCTTTTATGACTTGTCCTCAGAAGTCACACACCAACATATCTGCTGTATTCTTCTGGTTATATAAACTAATCCTATATGACTAATGTCACAGAAGACTATGCAAGGGTGTGAATACAAGGAAGCAAGAATCACTGCGGCCATCTTAAAGGCTGGCTACCATAACCAGTCAATAAGAAAAGTAAACCAAACTTTATAATTTTGTTGGGCTTCTTCCAAGTTAGTAAACATTAGAATATTACAAAAATGGGAGTTGAATCAATGACTTTTTAGTATAATTTATGATTAGTGCATATATGTCATACTCTTTCCTGATATACTATATATCATACTCTAGTAAGAAATGTTAAATTGTTTAATACATTGAAAATAAAGATTTTACCTTTTTAATGTCTGTCAATGCATATGAGTCTGAAAGCAAAACTTGAAAATAGTAGGATAAATCCATTTTCAGGGAAAGCATGTTGTGAATCTTCTTTACTGTCGTTCACAGGGATTGGTGGAATTCAAGAATGTTCTGCTAAAGGAATACACCTATTAATGGAAACATCCAGGTAAAAGTAGAATCAGCTTGCCATCCTGGTTCTAATATACCTTTCACAAGCCTCTTCTGAAAGAAGTTTATACAAATGTACAGAGTCATCGTTAATTATCTTCCTGCTTGAAAAACCAGTGCATAAGTTCATCTCCTTTCTGTGTCTTTAAGTGCTTACAGGATTGTCTGTTAGTTTTAGACCAATGGTGAATGCTGATGGCTGCATGGATTTCAGGAAAACATCTTTTCCAGATTCTTTGCCATAGGAATAAAACTTTCTCAAGTTTAGAATTTACAGATTGTTAAGCACACTATATTCTTTTCCAAATATATCCTTCATTCTTCATGACATTATGTAGTTAGAGCTGACCATATACTGGGTGAGTAGTAATCCCTCAGGAACAGCAGGGAAGTTTCTTAGGTGACAAAGTATTTGCCAAAAGTTTACAGAAAATATCATACTTGCCAGCAGAGACATACCAAGAGTGGGGCAGTGAGAGTAATCTGCCCACGGTGCAGGCGATAAAGGGATGTGGGACTGTAGACATTTTTTTCCTTTTTAAAAATGTTTAATTTGTAGAAAATTTTAATACAATAATAATACTGACCAAAGGTCAATCAAGTTTTTGTTCACAGTTGTAAACTTAAACTATATTAGTTATAAAGTACTACCCCCTAAAAAATAATCTGATCATTTGTAGAGTTTACTGTTTCAGAAGCATTTTTTCTTCACATGTAACATTTTTGGAAACTGGAAACAATTCTCCATTCTTTTCTGTCTCATTAATAGAAAATGCTGGATAATATAGGTGTAATAGTAAAAGGACAAGACAGAGTGCTCATTATGAAGTTGCATGATATAGTTTGGCTGTGTCTCCACCCAAATCTCATCTTGAATTGTAGCTCCCCACAATTCTCATATGTCATGGGAGGGACCCAGTGGGAGGTAATTGAATCATGGGGCTGGGTCTTTCCCATGCTGTTCTCATGGCGGTGAATAAGTCTCACAAGATGTGATGGTTTTATAAACGGGAGTTCCCCTGCACAAGTTCTCTCTCTTGTCTGCCATGATGCAAGACATGCCTTTTGCCTTCTGCCATGATTGTGAGGCCTCTCCAGCCACGTGGAACTGTGAGTCCATTAAACCTCCTTTACTTTGTTGGACACAGGGGCTCATGCCTGTAAATCCCAGCATTTTGGGAGGCTGAGGCGGGCAGATCACTTGAGGTCAGCAGTTTGAGACCAGCCTGGCCAACATGGTACAACCCCATTTCTATTTAAAAATATATATATACAAAAATTAGCCAGGCATGGTAGTGCATGCCTGTAATCTCAGCTACCCAGGAGGGTGAGGCAGGAGAATCACTTGAACCTGGGAGGTGGAGGTTGCAGTGAGCTGAGATTTCGCCTCGGCACTCCAGCCTGGGTGACAGAGTGAGACTCCATCTCGAAAAACAAAAACAAAAACAAAAAGCAAACAAACAAACAAAAACCCCGCCTCTTCTTTATAAATTACTCGGTCTTGGGTATGTCTTTATCAGCAGCATGAAAATGGACTAATACACCATGTATGCAATAAAGATAAATTTTATTTTATTTTATTTTTTGAGACAGGTCTTACTCTGTCAACCACACCCAGGTGGGAGTGTAGTAATGCGATAGCTCATGGACTACAACCTCCACTTCCTGGACTCAGGTGATCCTCTCACCTCAGCCTTCTGAGTAGCTGGGACCACAGGTGTGCACCACCACACTTGGATAATTTTTTGTATTTTTGATGGAGATGGGGTTTTGCCATGTTGCCCAGTCTGCTCTCAAACTCCTGACCTCAAGCAATCTATTTACCTCAGCCTCCCAAAGTGCTGGGATTACAGGCGTGAGCCATGGCACCCAGCAGAAATAAAGAGAAATTTTAAAAAGCAAATCTCAACCTTTTAAGTTTTGTGTAATTCAATAGAAAATATATGATTTTTCTTTTTTGAGTTACCTTGTTTTCTGGTGTAAACTAGAGGTTAATCATATACAAAAATATTTGCAAACAGCCAGAATCAGTCTCCAACAATGCACAGTGGAATTCTAAACTTTAAAATTGTTCCTTGAAGATCACCATATAAACATTGTGGAGAAGGTCATTAACCATGCAACAAGAACAAAAAAAGTAAGGAAATATAAATTAGGAAAAGAAACCATTTTTTAAAGAATAATAGGAGACATGGTAAAAGCACTGGTCTTACATTGCCAGAAGAAATATAAAGACTACGGCTGGGCGCGGTGGCTCACGCTTGTAATCCCAGCACATTGGGAGGCCGAGGCGGGCGGATCACGAGGTCAGGAGATCGAGACCACGGTGAAACCCCGTCTCTACTAAAAATACAAAAAAAATTAGCCGGGCGTGGTGGCGGGCGCCTGTAGTCCCAGCTACTCGGAGAGGCTGAGGCAGGAGAATGGCGTGAACCCGGGAGGCGGAGCTTGCAGTGAGCCGAGATCGCGCCACTGCACTCCAGCCTGGGCGACAGAGCGAGACTCCGTCTCAAAAAAAAAAAAAAAAAAAAAAAGAAATATAAAGACTAATGCTTGAATGTCTTAATAATTTTCTTCAAGAACTATTCACTCTTTCTTAAGAAAAGGATCGAATATTTTCAAGGTTTGCTGTCATTCAGCCATTTTCTCACAATACACCATAGAAAAGACAACCCACAGAGTGGTTGAATATTGCAACGCATATAACTGAGAAGAACTCATAACTAAAACATGGACAATAAGAACTTATATAGATTAACAAGAAAAAAGACTACTCAATAAAAGTAGTCTTTAGGAAAAATAAGACTACTCATTTTTCAATAGAAAAATGGGCAAAAGATGTAAACACTCAATTTACCAAGAAGTTCAATGAAAATAAACACTGAAAAGGTGCCAAACAAAAATAATAATCAGGGGAATGCAAATTAAAACAGCAGTGGATACAACCACTCCCCCACCAATATGGCTACTTTAGCAAGTTTGATTAAGACCAAGTATTATTCTCATTTAAACAACATATATACTAAAATTGAAAGGTTACAGAGATTAGCATGGCCCGTTCAAGGATAACACATATATTTATGAAGTGCTCCACATTAAAAAAAAGATCAAGTGTTGACAAGAATGTAAAGCAACTGAAACTCTCATATATGGCTGGTTACACTGGTGACACTTTGGAAAAAATTTGGCCCTATTTGTTAAAGCTTAAGGTTGCATGCCTTATAGCAATTTCTGTCAACTATGAATAGCACCATGCAAGGTCCGTGGGTGTTTTGTTTTGTTTTGTTTTGTTTTGTTTTGTTTTGTTTTGTTTGAGACAAAGTCTCACTCTGTCACTCAGGCTGGAGTGCAGTGACATAATGCAACCTCTGCCTCCCAGGTTCAAGCAATTCTCCCGCCTCAGCCTCCCGAGTAGCTGGGATTATAGGCATGTGCCACCATGCCTGGCTAATTTTTTTTCGTTTTTCTTTTTTTTTTTTTTGAGATAGAGTCTTGCTCTGTCACCCAGGCTGGAATGCAGTGGTTTGATCTCAGCTCATTGCAACCTCTGCCTCCCAGGTTCAAGCGATTCTTCTGCCTCAGCCTCCCCAATAGCTGGGATTACAGGTGCCTGCCACCACACCCGGGTGGTTTTTGTACTTTTAGTAGAGATGGGATTTCACCATGTTGGCCAGGCTGGTCTCGAACTCCTGACCTCAGGTGAGCCACCCACCTTAGCCTCTCAAAGTTCTGGGATTACAGGTGTGAGCCACCACACCCAGCCGATGCCTGACTAATTTTTGTATTTTTAGTAGAGATGGGTTTTCACCATGTTGGCCAGGCTGGTCTTGAACTCCTGACCTCAAGTGATCCGCATGCCTCGGCCTCCCAAAGTGCTGGGATTACAGGCATAAGCCACTGCACCCAGCCAATTTTAACTTTTTATCATAGACTTATGTATATTTTATGATAGTAAATGATAAAATAGACTAGCAACTACATGTATCTTGTGAATTCATGACCTTTTTATTAAATGCTTTGACATTTCTAGGCTACACAGTTCATTAGTAAGTTTTCTGAAATTGTCACAAATCTCCAAGAAATTTTCCAATATATTTATTGAGAAAAATGCACATACAAGTGGACCGGCACAACTGAAACCCATGTTGTTCAAGGGTCAACTATACATTCATATTAAAAACATCATTTGTGCTCCTGTCTGGAAGGTGATGAATCTAAAACGGAAGGTGTCAAGCCAACACTGAAAACAAAAATAAACAAGAAGATGATGTGATTTGATATAGCACAAGATACAGGGGATGGTTTGAACTGAGCACCAGAAGCATAAGTGGTATAGTAAACTTTCAATGATATTTATATTTTTACTAATCTTCAGTTTCAACCAGTTTTCCCTTATCTTCAACATACTGAGGCAGTGGTCCCCTGCTAAGAACATAATTAACCTTTTTGCTTAAACAAGTAGTGAGAGGGTAAAGGAAGGCAGGAGCCTCACTCTCTGGGACTCAGACTCCAGTTCTTAAGCTGCATGTTGTTCCCTGGAGTGGGGGAGTTGGGAGAGAAAGAAGGTGCCTTAGCCCATTTTATGTTGCTGTAAAGGAATACCTGACACTGGGCAATTTATAAAGAAAAGAGGTTTATTTAGCTCATGGTTCTATAGGATGAGAAGTTCAAGGGCATGGCCCTGGCTTCTGGTGAGGGCTTTCGTGCTGCATCACAACGTGGTGAAGAAGGTCAAAGGGGAAGTGGACATGTGCAAAAAGGGGAAGCCCTGAGGGGCATCCTGGCCTTATAACAATCTACTGTGGTGGAAACAAGCCCATTCTTGCAAGAACTCATGCAGTCCATGGAAACAGCACCAAGCCACTCATGAGGGATCTGCTCCCGTACACCAGACCCCTTCCATTAGGCCTCATCTCCCAACACGACATCAGGGATTAAATTTCAACATGAGTTTTTGTGGGGACAAACAATAATATCCAAGCCATAGCAGAAGGCAAGACAGAAAAGTGGCATGAGTAAGAAATGAGCCAACTGGTTACTACTTTTGATCACTTGGACAGGGTAGGCATAGGCAAAGAAAAGATTTTCACTGGGATAAACATCATTGCTATGTACCCCAGGCTGTCTTGTTCCCCAGATTTTGAACCAACAAACTTTTTTTCCCTTAAAAGTCCATAGCTACATAATTCTGAAGGCATTGGCTGCAAGTTTCCATTTTTCCTTTCTCAAGGTTCAAGAAGTGCCCGAGCATTTTTTTTTTCTTTTTTCTTTTTTCTTTTTTTGAGACAGAGTCTCACTCAGTTGCTCAGGCTGGAGTGCAGTGACATGATCTCAGCTTACTGCAACCTCTGCCTCCCGGGTTCGGGCAATTCTGCTGCGTCAGCCTCCCAAGTAGCTGGGACTACAGGCACATGCTGCCACATCCAGCTAATTTTTTATATTTTAGTAGAGATGGGGTTTCACCATGTTGCCCAGGCTGAGCTCAGGCAATCTGCCCACCTTGGCCTCCCAAAGTGCTAGGATTACAGGCATGAGCCACTGCACCTGGCCTATATATTTTTTTAATCGATAAGAAGTGTATTCATTTATTTGCACAGTTCTGCAGGCTGTGCAAGAAGCATCGCACCAGAATCTGCTTCCACTCAAAGTAAATAATGTCAAGGTTTGTTGTCATTCAGCCATTCAGGAAGGCAAAGGGGAGCAAACATCACATGGCAAAAGAGGAAGGAAGAGAGAGGGAGGTGGGTGCCAGGCTCTTTTCAACAATCAGCTTTGCAAAAACTAATGGAGTAAGAATTCACTCCTGCAAGGGTGGCACCAAGGCCTTCATGAGGCCCCCATGATCCAAACACTTCTCACTAGGTTCCACCTCCAACATCAAGTATTTTCAGATGAGATATTTTCTAGTCTGTCTTGAGAATGGTTTTACAATTTTTCCAGGCCATTTGCCCTCCTGGCAACCTTCCATGTTCACCTTCTGGCAGGAAATTTTCTTACATGCCTACCTGGCAAAATATTGATCCACTTCAAAAATTCAGCTTAATTTTCTCCTTGTCTAGACTATATTTTATCCAACATATATTTATATTATAAATATATACTATATAATATATCCAATATATTATAATTTAATTATAATTTTATATTATAATTTATAATTATAATTTTATTATATTTATAATTTTAATTTATTAAAAGAACCAGGGAACACATTTATATTATAT
>NW_026652286.1:50555755-50675324 GCF_009828535.3 Hylobates moloch | reverse complement strand
CGCCCCTCTCCCGCACACCTCCCTAAGCCTGGGTCACAAGTACGCATGCTCTCCCTTCTTCGCCGTAGCGTGACGACGTAAGCGGCGTTGGCGTGGTGTCGTAGGACTGGTTTCGCGTGTTGCGGCCCGGGTTCTGTTAGTAGGTTTAGAATTGTCGCCGGTAGTGGGGCGCCCCAGCTGCCAACTGCACGTGGTTTCTTTCTGGCCTTTGCCTAGTGTCCTGTCCATTCCGCCCCGTTGGGAAGTGGGAAGCGGAGAGGTTCTGTGGGGACAGAGCTGGGAGTCCTGAAGGAGAAAGCGCGCAGCCGAGGGGCTCTGGAGTGCCTTAGAGCAGAACTGCGGCCGCGGAAGGGGAGCCGCTGAGAAGGGAGGGCCGCTGCAGGCGGGGGTCGAACCGCGGGGTCTGGGCTGCTCCCGCGGAGGGCCTGGGCGGACGCGTGATGCTGGGGGTCCGCTGCCTGCTCCGGTCCGTGCGCTTCTGTTCCTCCGCCCCCTTCCCCAAGCACAAACCTTCAGCCAAACTGAGCGTGCGGGACGCTCTCGGGACTCAGAACGCGAGTGGGGAGCGCATTAAGGTCCAGGTTGGTGAATGGGAAGGGAGTGGGTTTTTTCTTGTAGGGACTAATATGGCACATCCACATCTAGCTTTTCTTTTTTTTTTTTTGAGACGGAGTCTCGCTCTGTCGCCCAGGCTGCAGTGCAGTGGCGCAATCTCGGCTCACTGCAAGCTTCGCCTCCCGGGTTCACGCCATTCTTCTGCCTCAGCCTCTCCGAGTAGCTGGGACTACAGGCGCCCGCCACCACGCCCGGCTAATTTTTTTGTATTTTTTTTTTTTTAGTAGAGACGGGGTTTCACCGTGGTCTCGATCTCCTGACCTCGTGATCCGCCTGCCTCGGCCTCCCAAAGTGCTGGGATTACAAGCGTGAGCCACCGCGCCCGGCCCTAGCTTTTCTTTTACGGTCGGGTCAGACACAACTGCCAGCAGGGAAAAGTTAGAAAGTGTAGGCGTCGCGGGTTTGCACTTTCTGCTTTCCATTACTTTTCACAAAACTTCCGATAACTGTAAAGCGCTGGAACTTTGCTTTCGTGATTCCAGGGTATTACCTGTAAACTTGTTAATCATACCAAAAGTGTAAATGAACAAGCCCCCTTTCTCTATCTTTATCCCTTTATAATGAATATCCAGGTTTATAAAGTGGTTGTCTTGACCTCCCTCCTTGAGAGCAGAAACCGTCTCTTACCTGCGTTTGTATTCACACATGGCTGACAGCAAATACTTGTTCAAACCATGCCTTTTAAACTTTTAGCCACCTCAGTGCCTATTGTGGGGCTCTGCGTGTAATTTGTTTTTAATGAATTTGGAGAAAAAGTGGAATGTAGCAGTTTGAAAGAGCTCTGGAGTTAAGCTGCTTAGGTTTAAATCTCTGCATAGCGTTCTACACCTTATTTTCCTCTTATGGAAAGAGACAATAATTGTCCCTGAGTCCTGAAAATTAAATGAGGTAATGGAAATAGATATTTAAAACAGTGGCTCATAGTCTACAAATGTTAGCTGCCATTGTTTCTCTTGCTGATTATATTATTTGCAGCAGCTCCACATAGAAGAGGTGCAGAATAAACAAGGTGTTTGTTTCTTATTAGGTTGCTGAAGTACACTGATGTGGTTGTTTGTTTTTTGAGACAGGGTCTAGCTCTGTCACCCAGACTGGAATGCAGTGGTGTGATCTCAGGTCACTACAGCCTCCATCTCCCAGGCTCGAGCAATCCTCCTGCCTCGGCCTCCAGAGTAGCTGGAACTATAGACATGCACCACCACACTCTAATTTTTTAAGTTTTTTGTGAAGATGGGTCTCACTGTATTGCCCAGGCTGGTCTCAAACTCCTGGACTCAAGCAGTCCTCCTCCTTTGGCCTCCCAAAATGGTGGGATTACAGGCATAAGCCTGGCAGATGTTGTTATAATAAATACGTATTTTTTGAGTAGGTTCTTGCTCTGTCACCCATGATTGTAGTGACACAGTCATGGCTTGCTGTTGCAGTGATTTTTGTTGTCCTCACATATCCTTTACTTTTTAGCAGTATGACCAATCTGCTCCTCTTTGCATTTCTTTTGAGTTCCATATTCTTTCCATAGGTCTGTTGGTCTATTAATTGGGCATACATTAATGATACTTTGTGTGCTAGTCAAGAGAAAATTCAAAGATGAAAAGAGAACCTGCTGCCCATGTTAGAGGATTTCAGTTTAGTCCTGTGAGGTTTGATATGGTAGCTACCAGCCACTCTTGGCTCTGAGCACTTGAAGTTTGGCTGGTCCAAATTGAGATGTGCTATAAGTGTAAAATACATACCAATTTTGAATAACCAAAAAGAATGCAAAATATCTCAGTATGTTTTTATATTGATAATATGTTGATAATATTTGGGGCATAATAGGTTAAGTAAAATATTTCATCTATTTCTATGTTTAACGTGGCCACAAAAAGAAATTTTAAATTAAACATGTGACTCACATTATATTTCTGTTGGACAGCCCTGCTCCAGTGGTTAAAACAAGTAATTTTAGCAATAGGATAGTTGGTAGTAAGGTAAGTAAAGAACTATAAGAAAACAGGAAGTTACGTAACTGAGAAGGTTAAGGAAGATATCTTGCATGAGGTGATATTTCAGCCAAGTCCTGAAAGATGTGTTCCCTAGGCAGAGGAACTGGGGATGGGGCAGAATTATAATAGCATCCCAGAAAAGCTCGTTGATAAGAACATGAACTTTGAAGTAAGAACTTCCTTTTGAATCTCAGCTCTACTAATCGGTGACTGTCCTGGACTATTTAGAGAGGTTATCGTGACATCTCTAAATAATGTTTTAGCAGCTCTAAAATGATAACCACTTCGTTTAGTTTTTCTGAGGATTAAGTAGCATAATATTTATAAAGAGCTTAGAATAGAAGCACATTACAAAGTGCTCAATAAATGTTAACTTTAACAAGTGAAAGTAAGAAAGTAGTCGTTTGGAAATTAGTTTTTGTTTTTTTTTTGTTTTTTTGAGATGGAGTCTTGCTCTGTCACCCAGGCTGGAGTGCACTGGCGCAATCTTGGCTCACTGCAACCTCCGCCTCCCAGGTCCAAGCGATTCTCCTGCCTCAGTCTCCCCAGTAACTGGGACTACAAGTGAGCGCCAACACGCCCAGCTAATTTTTGTATTTTCAGTAGAAACAGGGTTTCACCATGTTGGCCAGGCTGGTCTCGAACTCCCGACCTCAAGTGATCTGTCCTCCTCGGCCTCCCAAAGTGCTAAGATTTCTGCGCCCAACCTGGAAATTACTGTTGATTTAGAATCACCAAAGAGGAGGTGCCTTCTGGGCAGCGCGGTGAGATGAAACCAGAAAGAAGGGCACACCCCACATCCTGAGAAAGGCACCAAGATATGTGCCCTGTTATTTATTGTTGGGCCAGGCAGCAGGGGTCTGGGAGGAAATACTTGGAATTGCCAGTATTGGGAGGATTTGTTACATGAATTAGGCTCATCAACATGAAGGAATGTTAGGCATCCATTCGAAGTGTTGTGCTTTATTACGAAAACAAAAGGTAGAATACCAAAGTGTGTATTCTATTGTGATTGGAACATATAAAATTAAGTATGCATATTGGTGAACTAAAAGAAGTTGGTTTGTTGAGGCAGGATTGTGAGTACATGTTTTTCTTTCATTTAGTCTATGTGTGTGTATGTGTAATGAAAACGTAAAATGTTTTACGCTCACATTGGAAATATTTGTCTTCCTTAGGGATGGATTCGTTCTGTCCGATCCCAGAAGGAAGTCTTATTCCTGCATGTAAATGATGGGTCATCTTTGGAAAGCCTTCAGGTTGTTGCAGATTCAGGCCTTGACAGTAGGTGAGTTTTGTTTTTTAAAAGAATTCTTTGATTTTTGTTTTTCACCTCTAGTGCTTCTCACTTCCCTACTCCAGTGTTTACATTGACCCCTGAGTAATCTTTTGAAACAGATCTGCTTTAATAGCTTTGAGGATCAACTCCGAATATTTAGAATCAAGATCCTTCAAGCCCAGGCCTTTCCTCCTCTTCTATTTGACATCGTCACATGCTGATATCCCGTACCTATGCTTCACTTCAGTCTTTCTTAATTACCTGCGGCTCCCTTAAGCTGTTCTGCTCTTTCCTAATAGCATTTGTACATGTTGCTGCCTCTGCCCAATACAGCCTCTTCTCCTCTTGTCTTTCATAGTTCCTGCTTAGTTAGGCATCATCTGATGTTCCTATCCCATGACTATGTCAGGTACCCCTTTTTTGTGCTCCAATAGCATCCCGTGCCTACGTCTGTCTTAAAATGTGTCACATAGGATGGTAATCAACTGTATTCCTATTTGACTCCTCCTGCTAGACTCTTAATTTCCTGAGGTTAGGAATGGCATCTCATTCTTTTTTGTATTCTTGGCCTCTAGCATAGTGCTGACAAGATGACATGTTATTGCCTGTTGAATAAATGGAAGAAACTTTATGGTCTCATTCATCAGGTTTTAAAACTAACACTAGGTCAGGCCTGGTGGCTCACGCAAGTAATCCTAGCACTTTAGGAGGCTGAGACAGACGGATCACTTGAGTCAAGGAGTTCAAGACCAGTCTAGGCAACATAGTAAAACCCCGTCTCTACCAAAAATATAAAAATGAGTTGGTCATCATGATGTGCACCAATAATCTCCACTACTCGGGGGGTTGAGGCTAGAGCATCTCTTCAGCCCTGGAGGTCAAGGCTGTGGTGAGCCAAGATCTTGCCATTGCACTCCAGCCTGTGTGATAGAGCCCTGTCTCCAAAAAATCCCCCAAAACCAAAAACTAACACCATTTTAATGTTAGGTATCAGCTCTGAGGAAGAGAGCATTATTCTAATTTGTTAGAATAAGAGTGCTTTGCTATTCCAAGGATTGTTAGGGTTAATGCTGTTTACACATTGAATAGGTTCATGGATCAGAGACTATGTGGTCAACTAGGCAGAACAAAAAAAAAATGTTCTGATGTAATAGTAACTTTTTTTCTTTCTGGAGAGAGTCTGACTCTGTCGCTCAGGCTGGAATGTAGTGGCAGGTTCACTGCAACCTCTGCCTCATGAGTTCCGGCAATTCTCGTGCCTCAGTCTCCCGAGTAGTTGGGATTACAGGTGTGCGACACCACACCGGACTAATTTTTTCTATTTTTAGTAGAGACAGAATTTTACCATGTTGGCCAGGCTGGTCTCGAACTCCTGACCTCAAGTGATCTGCCTGCCTCAGCCTCCCAAAGTGCTGGGATTACAGGCATGAGCCACCACACCTGGCCCTAATATTAATGGTAACCTTTTAAAAAACTTTGTAATTGTTTTGATTATATCAGTATAGCAATCACATGGGTCTAACGGGACCTAGATTTTAGATTTCTGGAGGATGACTGTCTCTTTGAGATATTCCCAGGAAACTTTAGGATAATATTTATATTCATATATGTCAGGTAATACATATTTTAAGTCAGAGCATCTCAAATTACTCTCTCAGGTTGATGAAAGTATACCAGATTTCCCCACCCATAATGCAATAGTGGACAATCTTATTTATATAAATTATGTAAGAATAGCATATATTTAGCAAGCAAACAAAACTGGGTGCAGAATCTCCTGACTTATTTACTTTAATAAAATTTATTGTATTGCTATATTATATTTCAGTAGTTTATTGGGAAGGCACTTATTGTCATACTTACTGTAATTATGAAATGTTAGAACTAGAACAGATGGGCTGGGAGTGGTGGCTCATGCCTCTAATCCCAGCACTTTGGGAGGACAAGGCAGGAGGATTGCTTGAGCCCGGGTGTTCGAGACCAGCCTTGACAGCATAATGAGACCTGGTCTCTTTAAAGAAAAGAAAAAATAATTAGAACAGATGTACTATCATTTACCAGCTCCTTTTTTTGATAGATGATTCTTAAATGAACTTAGATGACTTTCTATAGTTGTCATACAGTTAATTTGTGGGTGAACTTGAACTCGAACCTAGTCTTATTAACCAGAAAGTAGCACCTTATGTGCTTAGATCACCAGTCAACTAAGTAAAAAAAAAAAATTTTTTTTTTAATTGCAAAAATAGGACAGAGAATTCCCGGATAATTTTATTTTGATTTGCAGTTTTCCCATGTATTCTGTAATCTTTTAAAAAGTGTTTTGGCCAACTAACTTTTTAATAAGGGCAATTGTACCACTTCTTAATTCTGAATTAATTTACAAATTCTTAACTCTATTTGTTCCCATTTTAAAGCTTATGGAATTCATTTTTATAATTTTGTACTCTATTTATACTACAGATTATCCATAGATTCTGAAGATTATTTAACCCAGTAAGGGTAAAAGCTTTTGTCATTAAGTATTTTAATATTCTTATTGCAAAGTTGATATTAAAATGAAGGTTGTATATAATGATATCTTGTTTATCTTGTTTTTTGTTACTATAGAGAATTAACTTTTGGGAGTTCTGTGGAAGTACAAGGGCAGCTGATAAAAAGTCCATCCAAAAGGCAAAATGTGGAACTGAAGGCAGAAAAAATTAAAGTTATTGGAAATTGTGATGCCAAGGTATGATTTCTGACACTTTTGTGGAGGCTGTGTAGGCTTTAAGACAGCAATCTGTTTTAAGTGTGATTATTAGGAAGATGAAACTTAGAATATATTTCATTTGTGACAGATAATTGAAGCAAGCCATACGACCTGTAGAAGCAGTAGCAAAAATTATTTATGTACATAGCTTAGTGAGAGGTAAGTGTTGATTTTTGCATCTCTGTGGTGTGTGTCACAGTTAAAACTTGCCGCTTTTACAAGCATGCCCCGTCAGCCACAATGATATACCCGGGCGGGCTCATTCTTAGGAAAGCTAGGAATGACTTTTGCATGATCTAGAACTGATCATCCAATAATGGTAGGCTCTAGCCACCTTCGGCTGTTTGGTATTAAATCAATTAAAATTCAGTAAAAAAAATCCAGTTCCTCAGTGGCATTATCCACATTTCAAGTGCTCAGTAGTTGCATGTGGCCACTGGCTACTATATTGGAAAGCACAGAATATTTCCATTTATCACAGAAAGTTCTGTTGGGTGATGCCGATCAGTAGTATTGTAAGGCTTAGGCCGAACAGAGGCAAGAAATTCTGCATTAAGACATGTTTATGCCTGTTTTTGCAAGACTCTTCTGTTAGTTTCATATATATAAGCTTGATAAAGAGGTTAGCGAGAATAAAAGATTATTAATCAAATTCTTTAAATTTACAATGGAGAAAATGAGGCCCAGCCAGATGAAATGATTTGCTTAACATTATGAGCTCATGTGACACAGCTGAAATTTATATTCCAGCCATTTGAATCCTCTGTGTTTTTGCTATACCTGTCTTCAAACATTTAATGAACAAAAATGAGAAAATATAGGAAAATTGCATCATTTTAATTCATTGTTTATTCTTTCAGTATAATAGGAAGAAATGTAAGGAAATGAAGAAAATGCAATTTTTATTAAAATGTCTTCCTTAATTTCCAAGAAATTCTAATTGACATGTGAAATCAGGAATCAGGTTCTAAGATCTGAAAAATAGAGTGTAGAATAATTTGGAAATCAAGAGCATAATAGAGATGGTAACCATTTTTCTTTTCATTTTTTTTAGAGGGATCTGTGATTATTAAAAATTTGCCACGTGTTTCACTACAGTAGTTCACCCTTGTCTGTGGTTTTGCTTTTCACGGTTTGTTGCCCGCAGTGAACTATGGTCTCAAAATATTACATGGAAAATTCCAGAAATAAACAATTCTTAAATTTTAAATTGCATGCCATTCTCATTGTGTCATGGAATCTTGAGCCGTCCTGCTCCATCCTGCCTAGAATGTGAATCATCCTTTTGTCCTGCTTATCTGTGCTTTATACACTACCTGGCCATTGTTGTCGAAGAAAAAACATAATGTTTATATGGTTTGATACTGTCCGTGGTTTTAGGCATCCACTGGGGGTCTTGGAACATATCCCCTGTGGGTAAGTGGGGGACTACTATATTCTTAAATTGTTCTTCCTTGGCTTCTGTTGGTGTTGATGGCTTCATCTTCCCTGAAGCCCTTCGATTCAGTATCATTTTGAAGTATTCCAACATTAGAGAATTCTGACCCCTAGAATTATGATATGGTCACATTTTCACTTTTAATAAGTATGGTGCTTGTTTCTATACGACATAAAAGTTTGTATTTGTACAAGACTTAAAAAGAATGGATGAGACTGAAAGAAACAGGCTGCCAGTGTAGCTCTTTTTTAGCTTCTCTGTTATCTTTTTAGTTAAAACTTTGATTTTTGTCTGAAAGGATGTGTCTGTCTTAATCTTGTAACATGAATGTGAGCAGTGTAGACATATTTCAATGTGGAGCCATAATTTTCTTTCAAATTTTTTGTAAATCTTTACTACTCTGCTAGATGGAAGTAGCATGTTGATAATAGTAACGAATTGCACCAATTGATTATGAATGATCATGGGCTTTCAAGACGTAGACAGTTTTAAAATTGAACACCAGCCTTGTGTGTACATCTTTATTATCTACAATATTTTGAACTCCTGTGTGCCAAACAGTGGATATTTTGCATAATTAATCCTAACCTATTTGTAGGAAGTGATTCACAGCTAATGGATACAAACTTGATAAATAACAGATGAGCTTCAGTGATATTGGCTCAGTTACTTGGCTAATAAGTAGTAGAGCTAGATTCAAACCTACATCTCTCTGATTCTATCATACCATTCCACTTACCTGGTGGAAGTAATGTGGATTAAAATCAGTTATATTAAGAAATAAAGAAGGAAAGGATCTTAGTTTGGTTCCAAAGCGCTATTTAAGAAATACCCTGGAAACTGATTTTTTAAACAGTATCTCTTTTGACTTCTAATTTGTTCTTTTCATTTATTGGCAGAATTTCCCCATCAAATATAAAGAGAGGCATCCTCTGGAGTACCTGAGACAATATCCTCACTTTAGGTGTAGGACTAACGTTCTGGGTTCTATACTGAGGATTCGCAGTGAAGCGACAGCTGCTATTCATTCTTTCTTTAAGGTAAGATCCTAAAAGTTCCCTCTTGACCCTTGGTTATACCTCCTCTCCCTCCTTGTTTCCCTTCATCCCCAAGCAACCACAATCTACTTCCTGTTCCTTTGTGTTAGCTTGTGTTTTTCTAGAGTTTTATGTAAATGAAATCATTCAGCGTATACTATTTTTTGTCTTTTTTCACTTGTCATAATTATTGAGATTCATCCATGTTGTTATGTGTATCAGCAATTTGTTCCCTTTACCACTAAGTATGATGTTAGCCATAGGTTTTAATAGATGCTCTGAATTTGGTTGAGAAAGTTCCCTCCTCTTCCTTATTTGCTGAGTTTTATCAAGAATGGGTATTGGGTTTTGTCAATTTTCTGCATTTTTTTTTTTTTTTTTTTTTTTTTTAGTTTCTAATGCTGAATTACATTGATAAATTTTTTAATGTTAAACTAACCCAGCATTTCTGGGAATATAGATATATTCTAATATAGATGTCTTACATTGGCCAGGCGCAGTGGCTCATGCCTGTAATCCCAGCACTTTGGGATGCCAAGGTGGGTAGATCACCCGGGGTCAGGAGTTCGAGACCAGCCTGGCCAACATGGTGAAACCCCGTCTCTACTAAAAATGCCAAAAATTAGCTGGGCATGGTGGCAGGTGCCAGTAATCCCAGCTATTAGGGAGGCTGAGGCAGGAGAATTACTTGAACCTGGGAGGTGGAGGTTGCAGTGAGCCGAGATTGTGCCACTGCGCTCCAGCCTGGGCAACAGAATGAGACTCTGTCTCCAAAAAAAAAAAAAAAAAGTCTTACATTAATATATTAATAATATAAGTATATGATATTATAGATGTATTCTTTTAATATGTTGTTGAATTCAATTTGCTGTAACTTCGTTTAGAATTTTTGCCTCACCACTCAAAAGGGATATTATTCTGTAGTTTTGTTTTCTTCTAATGTCTTTGTCTGGTTTTGGTATCGGTAAGGTTGACCTCATTCAGTGAGTTGGGGATATTCCCTCCCTTTATCTTTTCTAAAAGTAAAATTACACAGTTATCCATACAGTTACAATTATTTCTTTCTTAAATGTGAATTCACTAGTGAATTCATCTGAGTGTGTACTTTCAAATATGTCTTTTTTTTCCTCTGGGGGGTACAGTTTTTATAATTCAAGTTCTTTTTAATTTTATTTTAATTTTATCTTGAGATGGGGGTCTCACTGTGTTGCCTGGCTAGTCTTGAACTCCCGGACTCAAGCAGTCCTCTTCCTTCAGCCTCCCAAGTAGCTGGGCTTACAAGCATGTGCCACCATGCCCAGAAAATTGTTATTGCCATTTTTTTGTTTTAAAATTATTTATTGGCCAGCTGCAGTGACTCACACCTGTAATCCCAGCACTTTGGGAGGCTGAGGTGGGCAGATCACTTGAGGTCAGGAATTTAAGAGCAGCTTGGCCAACATGGTGAAACCCCATCTCTACTAAAAATACAAAAATTAGCTAGGCATGGTGGTGGATGCCTGTAATCCCAGCAAGTTGGGAGGCTGCAGCAGGAGAATCGCTTGAGCCCAGGAGGTGGAGGTTGCCTTGAGCCAAGATCACACCACTTGCACTCCAGCCTGGGTGACAGAGTGATACTCTGTCTCAAACAACAACAAAATTATTTATTTATTTATTTAGAGACGAATCTTGTTATGTTGTCCTGATTGGAGTGCAGTGGCTGTTCACAGGTGCAGTCATGGTGCACTACAGCCTTGAATTCCTGGCCTCAAGCAGTCCTGCCTCACACTCCTGAGTAGCTGGGACTACAGGTGTATGTCACTGCACCTGGCTTAATTTCTTGAATAGTTAAACAACTGTATAGCTTATCTATTTTTTCTTGAGTGAACTTTGATAGTCTGACTTTCAAGAATTGATCCGTTTTATTTAAGCTTTTAAACTTATTGCCATAAATAATAAATTGCTATTGGTATCCCCTTATTATTTTAATATCTGTTGCATCTATAATGATGTTGCCTCATTCCTATTGATAATTTGTGGCCTCTCTTTTCTGATTAGCCTGGTTAGAGGTATATTGATTTATCAAGCTTTTTTTTAAAATCTCTATTATTATCTTTGCTTTCAAATCTACTTTGATATTATAACCACTAGAGCTTTCCTTTGATTAGTGTTAGCATTTTTTTTTTTTCTATCCTTTTACTTTTAAACCATAGTTAACCCTTGAACAACATGGAGGTTAGGGGCGCCAACTCTTTATGTAGTCAGAAATCCAAGTATAGGTCAGGTGCGGTGGCTTATGCCTGTAATCCCAGCACTTTGGGAGGCCGAGGCGGGCAGATCACTTGAGGTCAGGAGTTCGAGACCAGCCTAACTAACATGATGAAACCCAATCTCTACTAAAAATACAGAACGGCCGGGCATGGTGGCGGGTACCTGTAATTCCAGCTACTCAGGAGGCTGAGGCAAGAGAATTGCTTGAACCCGGGAGGCGGAGGTTACAGTGAGCTGAGATCGTGCCACTGCACTCCAGCCTGGGCGACAAGAGCTTGACTCTATCTCAAAAAAAAAAAAAAAGAAAGAAAATGCAGGTATAAATTTTTGCCTCCCCAAAAACATAACTAATAGCTTACTGTTGACTGGAAGGCTTACTGATAATGTAAATAGTTGAGTAACACATATTTTGTATTTTACAAAAAGTACAAGGTTTTCTCACTTGCTGGCATAGCTGTAGCAACAGTTTCACGATATCCTTATTTTTTCGTAAGAAAAAATTCTGTCAGTGTTCTTTATGCTGGATTTGTCTTGAAATGGCAGGCAGCTGCAGACCTCAATCTGCAGTACATATTAAGAAATTAAACTTTGGCCGGGCGCGGTGGCTCACGCTTGTAATCCCAGCACTTTGGGAGGCCGAGGCGGGCGGATCACGAGGTCAGGAGATCGAGACCACGGTGAAACCCCGTCTCTACTAAAAATACAAAAAATTAGCCGGGCGCGGTGGCGGGCGCCTGTAGTCCCAGCTACTCGGAGAGGCTGAGGCAGGAGAATGGCGTGAACCCGGGAGGCGGAGCTTGCAGTGAGCCGAGATTGCGCCACTGCACTCCAGCCTGGGCGTCAGAGCGAGACTCTGTCTCAAAAAAAAAAAAAAAAAAAAAAAAGAAATTAAACTTTTATGTCTAATGTCATGACTTTTCTCCGCTTCTTGGGAGTACTTCTAGCCTCTGTCGTAGTACTTCGTATGAGTCCCATGGTGTTAATTAAGGTTTACGGTATTGCACTGAAACTGATGAAAAATAATGTGAGAACTACAAGAGATTGCTTTTTACTGCGACACACAATTTACTGAGAGATGAACTGCTCATGAGATGATTATCATCAGAGGGTGTTTTAAGTGGATACTTGTACCACTTGAGCTCACTATAGTAGCTATGAAATTATTGTACATACTGTATATAACTACTTTTATGCATTTATGGTTTAATACTGCACTTTTATGTTTGTTTACATTTCTCTCTACTGCAAATGGTGCCCTGTATGGTCTGTGTTTGTGTAAGTTTTGATAAATTTTAACTTATTGTAAAAGATTTGTGTGTATTTATGGTAGTAAATAACATATACAAAATCTACATATATTTTATGCATCCATGGCATACTTTTTTCTTAATTTAAAAAATATTTCTAGGCTATGCTGTTCATCTGCAAACTTTATCACATTGCTGCAAATCTCCAAAAAATTTTCCAGTGTATTTATTGAGAAAAATCCATGTATGAGTAGACCCATGCAGTTTAAATCTATCTTGTTGAAGGGTCAAATGTATTTGTATCTTTATATTTTAAATTGCATTTCTTGTTGGCAGCATATAGTTAGAGCTTGCTTTTTATACCCAGTCTGATAATCAGTCTCTCTCTCTTAATTTGGGTGTTTAGATCATATACATTTAATGTGAATATTGACATGGTTTTGTTTGAGTCATCTTGCTGTTTTCATTTCTGATTGTCCTATCTGTTCTTTGTTCTCTTTTTTCTCTTTTTTTGCTGCATTTTGCATTATTTCTTATTTCTTACCTTCTTTGTTTTTCTCTTAACTATAACTCTGTTTTGTTATTTTCGTGGCTGCTTTAGGGTTTATAGTATACATCTTTAACTTCAGTTGATGTTTTACCACCTAACATATAATGTAATAACCTTATAATATATAGTTATGTTTCTTTCCTCCTTTATGTTATTTTTGGCTAATGCATTTTACTTTTATATATGTTATAAATCCTGTGATTCATCATTGTTATTCAGGCAATCAATTATCTTTTAAAGAGATTTAAATAATAAAATCATATATTTACCTATGTAGTTATTATTTCTGGGGCTCTTAATTTAGATTTCATATCTGGATGTTTGGTTTGGGTTGTTCATTTGTTTTAAATAAAGACAAGGTCTCACTGTGTTGCCCAGGCTGGTCTCCAACTCCTAGCCTCAAGCAATCTTCCCGCCTTGGCCTCCCAAAGTGCTCATTACAAGCATGAGCCACTGCGCCTGGCCTAGGCTGTTTTTTATGTCTTTTATGTCTGGTTAACATTTCAAACATGGACTGTAGTTTTAATAACTGTTTAAAAACAGTTGTGTCTTTTTCTCCTGATGTTAACATGTCTGTTAGTTATGAGTTAGTTTTGATTGGTCTCTTCATTATGGGTTATGGATTCTTGACTCTGCATGACCTAGCTTTGGGTGCCAGACATTGTGAATTTTACCTTGTTGGATGCTGTGGGTTTGCACACAGATATTGATATCTCTTTGATTCTTTGAGGTCTTGCTTGTGTTATTTGTTAAGCAGGTCTGTAGCAGTGCTCAGTCTAGTACTATTTATTCCTCACTGAGGCAAAGCCTTCCTTAGGTCCCGGCCTAGGGCCTTGGGAATGATGAGTTTTTCTAGTTTATGGAACAGGTGTTGTTTCCAGCCAGCATGTGAGCACTGGGCACTGTTTTCGCTAATCTTTTTAGATGGTTCTTTCCCTAGCATTGGATAGTTTCCTCACACAAATGCACTGATCTACCTAATACTACAGGGGGGCCTTCTGCAGCTCTCTCCTCTCTGATGTTCTAGGGTATGAACTCTAGCCACTTGGGTCTCTCCAGACTCTTGAGTTGTGTCTCTTCAACTCAGGGAGTCTGCTGGGCTCTACCTTACTTTTTCCCCTTCCCTGTGCTGTGGCCTGGAAGATCTCAAGGCAGTAAGCTGTTCTACTGGTAGGAGTTTACCATGTTTGTTTCCCATCTCAGAGAGAGATGGCTTTTGTTGCCTGATATCTGTTGTCTTTGAAAACTGTTGTTTCATGGGGTTTGCTTTTTATTGTTACTGTTTTTGTTGTTGTTTTATAGTGTTTTTGGTTGTTTCCTGTTTCTCCATCTTGGTCATAGATCTATATTTTGTATAAAGTAAGCACTAATTTTAAAGAGTTACTGGTGTTGATCAAGTAGGTCTATCTAATGACTAAAGACATTTTGTCTCATTTAGCTTTGCTTCTCAACCATTTCCCTCTACCCGGGAAAGCCACAGTTTCATGTGGTTGACAAGTTGCTAAGGTGAAGGGACCTTCTCTCCCTGTGGATCCAGCAGATAAAGGCAAGGAGTGATACAGGAGATAAAGTTTATTGTTATTCCATGTGGTTTTGTGAGGCTTCCTGTGGTACTTCTCCAGATCTAGCTAATTTGCAGAGATTGTGTAATAGTGGATATAGCCTTCCCTTGGGCAGTATCCAAATTCACACAGCCCTAATCTCGCCAAGAAAGTTCTTGCCCCTTGAAAAAGCTCCTTCAGATTAACTTTTGGTCAAAGAGCTAAAGAACATCATGGCTTTAAGGCATATGCTTTTGATAAAACAAAGGAAAATAAATCAAATTATATAATGTCATCCCATTATAGTTTGTAGGGGTCCGGTTACACATGCTGTCAGAAACGTTGCTATGCAGCTTCCATGTGGATTTTCAGTAGTGCTTGAACCACACAATTGTAAAAATACCTTTTTGTTTTTTAACCACATGGCTTTAACGGCTGATAAAGTATTAATTCTGAAGGTTTTGTAGGCTTTTGGCCACTAGGTGGTGGTATTGACAAGTAGACTACACTATACATTGATTACTTGAAACTTTTAGAGATATGTAAACAATTAAAAAATAAGACAAGCTAAAAAAATTGAAATAAAAAAATAAAGTAGTCAGGGTGCAGTGGTTCACATCTGTAATCCCAGCACTTGGGGAGGCTGAGGCAGGAGGATCTGTTGAGCCCAGGAGTTGGAGACTAGCCTAGGCAACATAGTGAGACTTGGTCTCTGGTAAAAATAATTAGCCAGTCATGGTGGCATGTGCCTGTAGTCCCACCTACTCAGGAAGCTGAGGCAGGAGGATCACTTGAGCCCAGGAGGTGGAGGCTGCAGTGATCTGTGTTTGTGCCACTGAACTCCAGCCTGGGCAGGAGAGTGTCTTAAAAATATTATTACTGGGCGCAGTGGCTCATACCTGTAATCCTAGCACTTTGGGAGGCCGAGGCGGGTGGATTGCCTGAGTTCAGGAGTTCGAGACCAGCCCTGGCAACACGGTGAAACCCTGTCTTTACTAAAATACAAAAAAATTAGCTGGGTATGGTGGCGTGTGCCTGTAGTTCCAGCTACTCGGGAGGCTGAGGTAGAAGAATTGATTGAACCCGGGAGGTGGAGGTTGCAGTGAGTAGAGACTGCGCCACTGCACTCCAGCCTGGGCAACAGAGCGAGATTCCATCTCAAAAATAGTAATAATAATAATAATAATAATAATAATAATAATAATAATAATAATAATACTGTGTGTGTGTGCACGCGTGTGTGTGTATATTTTTTTTTTATACGGAGTTCGCTCTATACCCAGGCTGGAGTGCAGTGGCGTGATCTTGGCTCACTGCAACCTCCGCCTCCCAGGTTCAAGTGATTCTCCTCCCACAACCTCCCAGGTAGCTAGGACTACTGGTGCGTGCCACCATACCCAGCTAATTTTTGTATTTTTAGTAGAGACAGGGTTTCACTATGTTGCCCATGCTGGTCTAACTCCTGACCTCAGGTGATCCACCTACCTCAGCCTCCCAAAGTGCTGGGATTGCAGGCGTGAGCCACCGTACCTGGCCAAAAATTATTAAAAGTAAAATTTGAAAAACATTCATGGCCGGGCGCTGTGGCTCACACCTGAAATCTCAGCACTTTGGGAGGCCGAGGCAGGCAGATCATGAGATCAAGAGATCAAGACCATCCTGGCCAACATGGTGAAACCTCGTCTCTACTAAAAATACAAAAATTAGCTGGGCATGGTGGTGCGTGCCTGTAGTCCCAGCTACTCGGGAGGTTGAGGCAGGAGAATCACTTGAACCCAGGAGGCGGAGGTTGCAGTGAACCAAGATTGCGCCACTGCACTCCAGCCTGGCGACAGAGTGAGACTCTGTCTCAAAAAAAAATAAAAAAAAAAAAATTCAAGTGGTTGGAAATAACTTGAATTTTAGCACCATTCATGATAGAGTAGTTACAAAAACAGACACTTTTTGAGTAGTAATAAATTCACGTAGTAATTGTAAAGACCTGGAGAATATAATTCTGTTACTTACCTTTATGTGATAGTTATCTACCTTTATGTGTGATACTTGGATTCAGTTGTTTAAAGAAGCCTTTCTCGAGTACTATAAGGCATATTAAGTAATAGTTATACATTACCTAGTATTTTGTAGTGTTTCTTTGATCTGTTACTTTGGGTTTGCTAAAAGATGTTAAGCCTCCAAATAAAAAATTTTCGTAAGTTTCAGTTTTGTTAATTAAAATATAGAAATGTGGGGAAAAAATAGAAACTTGAACAGTACTTTTAAGTTAAGACACTTTAAGGATCTAAGGTTATTTCTTGGTTTGAGTATGAAAAATATTTTTTGTATAACCTTGTTTGCTCATAAAACTGACATACTTGTTATGTACTAAAACTTGGCTATTTAGAATCCTCAAGGAATGAGTCATTCAGAAAAGCCAAGTTTCTGAAATAACTGTGGAATTTTGTCTTTAGGCACCAATTTTTTCTAAATTCCAGTGGAAGTGTTCCTAAAATGGATTACTTACTTTCCCCTCTTCTTCAGTGAGCCAGTAGAAAAGATTCTGCTCTTTCTCTCTCAATGAGTCGAGGTTCTTCCTGTGAGTATCAGGGATTGTTCTCCTCTGTATGGCAGCGTTTTCAAAGCCTGCCACTATGTGAAGTATTTTTGTTGTTGTTGTTTTGAGATGAAGTCTCATACTGTTGCCCGGGCTGGAGTGCAGTGGTGCAGTCATGGCTTACTGCCACCTTAATCCCCCAGGCCCAAGTGATCCTCCTACCTCAGCCTCCCAAGTAGCTGGGACTATAGGCATGCACCACTGTGCCTGGCTAGTTTTTTTAAATGTATTTTTTGTAGAGATGGGATCTCACTGTGTTGCTTAAGCTGGTCTTGAACTCCTAGGCCCAAGCAATCCTGCCTGGACCAGCCAAAGTGCTAGGGTCCAGATGTGAGCCACTGTGCCCCAGCCTATGTGGAGTATTCTTTACCTTTGTGTAGAATGTCTCCAAATTGCTATGCCTTTGAGTTCCTGTGACTGCTGTTTATGGTTTTTTTTTTGTTTTTTTTTTTTTTTTTTTTTTTTTTTTTTTTTTTTTTTTTTTTTTTGAGACAGAGTCTCGCCATGTCACCCAGGCTAGAGCACAGTGTCGTGATCTCGGCTCACTGCAACCTCTGCCTCAGCCTCCCATCTGGGGTTACAGGTGTGCACCACCACACCGGGCTAATTTTTGTATTTTTTAGTAGAAACTGGGTTTTACCATGTTGGTCAGGCTGGTCTCAAACTCCTGACCTCAGGTGATTCACCCGCCTCAGCCTCCCAAAGTGCTGGGATTACAGGCATGAGACACTGCTCCTGACCTCTTTATGGAATTTTAAAATCTCTTCTTGCGTCACTTTGTGTTGTCTGTGGCCTGCCCGTGGCTAGCAATTCCTTTCACGTTTCCTTTTTTGTTGATTCTGATTAAATGATAGTTATTTCAGTTAACAAGTGAAAGAAAAAGATAATCTATTAGTCTTCTCTTACTGATGTATATGGGCCGTAATATATGAACTTTATAATTTTGGGATACTCAGAGCCTTATAAAATACCTGGTTTTAGAATGTGTATTAAAATATTTAGATACTTGGAGGTGATGGGTGGAATCTGAAACATTGGGTGAAAGTGTTTGCTTTTATTTTTGGCCCCTTCTCTGGCCTTCATGTCTCTACTTAGGAACCCCTTTGCTGTGGGACAGTATAAGTAAGTGACACTGGAAACCTATTTGAGGCACATACTGACAATACTTAACCACTCCTTGCTATTTACTTTCCTTTTTTTCTTTTTACTCCCCCACCCACTTTCACTTTTTTGGACTTTGTTTGCACGGCTGTATTATTCTTCCTTTGTACTCTCTCCTTTATTAGCGTTTGGTAACGTTAGGAACTTTGATAAGCCTTGCTAGCAGTTTTAAAGCAGCGAAAGCAGCTGGGCCGTTTTGTAATGTTTAGCATTAGTTAAGTATTAAAAATAATTCCCACTAGATGTGTGATTTAAAAAAAAATCTCAGTTATTTTCATAAGATTTACAGTGCAGTTTCTTGTGGCATTTGACCAGTTCTAACTTGGGCAATCATGTTTAGCCGTTAAATTTTCTCCTCCCTCTCCACCTCCCCTTCCCCACCCTCGTTTCCTTTGGATTTTTCACTTCCTTTCTTTGTTTACTGCACTCATGTTCATAGTTGCCTACATTCATGTGGAAGAAATGTTTCATGTCCGTGATTCTTGGCTCCTAGGAGATAAAAATTTTATGCAGTAATGTTATTGATCAGATTTTATTGGTTTTCTATAATGTGCTCTGTGCAGCACCTCTGGGCATGTTGCTGTCAGATTAAGTGTACATTTTAATACTTTCTGAGACTGCTAATTTAGAGCTTGAATATTTAATCAGTCCACATCATAAGGCAAGTTGTTGACTGAATACTTTGTATTATAGCCAGAATACTTGAATTTGAGAAGGGTCATATTCGGGAGGTCCCTGGTAATGCATAGAGACAATCTACACTCCACCAAACTTGGCAGAGATATGTATGTAAGAATTTATTGTATTGATTCCAAGGCCAAAATTCTGCATTAAGCATGTACTACATTTCTATTATAAATTCACTTTTCGTTACCTGCAGTCCCACCCTGCAAACATCTACACTGTGTGTAACCTTTTGCTTACATCCATAGTCAAAATGAAAGAAGCATAACCTTGAAGTTGCTGACTAGCAACAGCTTTTGTGGTTCACTGATGGAAATAGTCTCAGACTTTTGTTCGGAAGGGCTGCAATTGGGGATGTCAGTAATGGATGGCTTTGCTGCTGCTCAGAATATTCCTTCAGGCAAAGGAAGTACACTGCCTGTGCCATGTGGAGTCCATTGTGCCGTCAGTTTAATGACAGAGACCTCCTAAAGATCATTTCTGCCTTTTTTTGCTGTTTGTTTATTCATTCTCTATTTGTCTACTTTTTCTCCTTTTTTGGTGGTTCATTACAATTGAGGTCATATTTCAAGATAAGTTTATACTGATCGCTTTGTATTCCCCTAGCAGCGTGGGCAGCATCATTATGCATTAGCCTAGAGTGTGCGTATGTGTTTGTTAAATCACCACCAAAATGGTAGAGAAATGGGAAGAGAATATAGTACTAAAGAGAGAGCATGAAGACCTAGGTTCTAGACCTGGCTCAGCCACTGACTAATTGTGTAATTTGTGGAAAGTCACTAAATCTGTCTGGGACTTAACTTCCTTATCTTTGATATGAAGAGGTTGGACTAGTTAATGTCTAAGTGTGTTCCTGAATTAAAATTATTTGTGCCCCTGTGGGTAGTTAAAACACTCAACTGATTTTCAATAGTTGTAATATTTAGGGGATTAGGGAGGGGTTTGATATAGCATTTGCTTAGTGTGCCATTTCAATACTATAAGGGGATGTGTGTTCTTGGAATTGTTGAATATGCAAATATCCTGAAAATGGTGGTTTTCTTTTTCAGGACAGTGGCTTCGTACATATTCATACTCCAGTAATCACATCCAATGACTCTGAGGGAGCTGGAGAACTTTTTCAACTTGAAGTAAGTTTTGCTTCCCATCTTGAGGGGTACATTGCTGTTTAATATATTTCATTTGAGGGTTTGAAATTTAATAATAGTTTTGTGGACAGAAGACTATGAGCAGCACCTGAAATTGTCAGTAAAAATCCTTGAAAAACTTACATAGACAATCAAACCAGTCTGATTTCCTGTACTACCAGCTGTCTTACACTGTAACAGATAAGAATGAATTTTTTTTGAAACGGAGTCTCACTCTGTGGCCAGGCTGGAGTGCAGTGGCGTGATCTCGGCTCACTGCAACCTCCGCCTCTAGGGTTCAAGCGATTCTCCTGCCTCAGCCTCCCGAGTAGCTGGGACTATACAGGTGCCCGCCACCAGGCCCAGATAATTTTTGTATTTTTAGTAGAGACGGGGTTTCTCCGTGTTAGCCAGGATGGTCTCGATCTCTTGACCTTGTAATCCGCCTGCCTTGGCTGGCCAAGAGTGAATTTTTAATTTAGCACTCTATTTACTTTTCTTAAGTTACTGTGAATTGGTGAACTAGAGGAATTTGAAGAGGTAAATGAGGATTTTAAGCTCTCTCTTATGCAGATTCAACCCACAGTTAATATTTGCGGATGTACATCATATTTTAAAATATAAATAAAAATAGAAGAGTATACATGTGAATATCATTTTCTTTTTCAAAGTCTTTAAAAAATTCATTTTTTCATAAGAATGATTTATGTTTTGTTCATCCCATGAAGGCTCTTAAATCTGTCTAGCAATCATTTTTTGAGTTCCTAGTATATGCCAGGCATTGTCAGCCTGCCCTTACTGCAGATATTTTTTAAGTTATCAGTTTTTCTTATTGGAGGCAGTCAAAAGCCTTGCATTTACCAGTTTGATAGCTATTTAAAATCATTAGCCGGTTGTATAATAATGGACAGAGAGAATGGTATGATCATGAGTGGTACTTTAGTACTTCTTTTATTTGTTTACTGATTTCTTTATCTTTAAGATGTCAGGATTCTTGTTTATATATTTGGTTGATTCTATCAAATGACAAAATTTGTATGTAACTGCTTTCTCCTGTTCAGTGCTTTTTGACTCTTAATAATGGTGGTGGTGCTTTATATTATTGAACAAAGTAGTCTCTGGGAGAAGTTGTCCTGATATGTTGAAGTCATTCAGAATGATAATCAAATGCTGTCTTCATTATGCATGACTAGAAGAATTCTTGATATTGATCAGCATTCTGCAAAAAGCAGAATAAAAATGCCTTGTTGAACATTTAGAGTGGGGGTATTAGCATCTGTATATATGAGTTCAAAGAAGGCAGCAGGTGACAAAATAACCATATGTAAATTCTGGAAAACATTCTCTTCTAGGTGTTTATTTTCTCTTTGCACTTTAATTTTCTGCATAGTGAAGCCAAGAATTACTGTAAATACATTTCTAAATCCCTTAGTCTAAACCACTGAATATTCAATAAATGGCTGGGAAAAAAAGGTATAATTTAAAGGAGTCTTTACAAATAAAAAGGAATTGTTAAAGAGACCCAAATGAAACAAGTAAAAAAGTTTTTAATGTGCGTAAATAAAGATACATTTGGAGATAACTGCATTGCTACCAGGGAAATCCCATAAGCAGCTCTGAGTGATTATATATATATATAAAATATAAGATATATATAAGATATATATACACATATTTTATATATATAAAAAATATATATTTATATATAAATATATGTATCTTGGCCTCTAAATAAACTAAGACAAGTTATCAGATAAGTGTGAATAAATAGGAAGAGGAAAAAAATATATTTCTGAAGCTAAACAAATGAGAAGTGTACTATGTTCATGTTATTTCAGAGCCAGGGAAAGGAATTTGTGGGATTGAATTTGCCCATGCAGAATACCAGAAAGAGAAACTCTTGAATTCATTGATCCTAGGCTCCTACAGTCAGGATCTAGCTCAGGTTTCAGCTGATCTGTGCTATCTGGCTTTTATGCTATGTTGACCTAGTGTCTTTGTTGCTTTCAGAAGTTCAACTACAAAGACTTGTCTTCTGTCCCTGCCAACCCTCTATCCTTTGAAAGCAGAGCTCCCTCTTATCCCACCTCACATACTTCACTTCCAAGATTCATTGTGTTGAATTCCTCCTGGCTGCCTGTAGAGGCATAAGAATTTGAATTTTGGCACCCCTTTTAGGAGGAGGTGGGCTTTCATGTTTAAATTCTTGCTTCTCGTAATGGTGCACATTTTTTCTCTGACAGAAATGAAGTGTCTTTAAGTACTGCATTTAAAGATAAGAGGGCAGCTTTAAGAGGTCACCTTGAAAAAACATAGTAAGAACATGCACTTCTAATATTTTGTTGAGAAGTGAATGCATGCCCTATCATTTTACTTTTCCTTTCCCTCATCTCCATTTCCTGCTTTGATATTTGTTAAGGTTTGGGGACTAGTGAATACATTGTAAGAAGTTTCCTTCAAGGCATTTGTTTGTTATTAATGGACATTTGGTGCTATCTGTGTTCAAGATGCTATGCTATAAAGATGTAGTTGAGGTTCTATCCTGTCAAGCCGGTAAGTTGGCAGGAGTTGATAAGGGAAGGAGCATGCTTTTCATTCACTCTTGATGTTACTTATCCTACAAAATTCCTTGTTTGTACATATTTTCCTCTTTGTCCTAAGACCCTGGCTGAGTTCCCAAAATTAGGTTTGGTCTTTATAATTTGGAAGAATTAGTTTGTCTTTGAAGAGATAAAAGAGATTAAGGCAAGAATTGTAGGTTGTGGCTGTCAAAGACAAAATTACTACAAATTTAGTTTAAAGATTTTAATTGGCTTTCATTTGCCATTCAAGAATCAGGCAACACTTCTTTCTGTAAAATAGAAGAGGCTAGTTTTATAGACGGAAAAAGGCTGAGGAAAGCAGAAACAAAAATCCAAAAGCAATTGATCTTTACAAAGTTATTTTTCTTGTAAAGGTTAAAGCAAAGGGGACTTCCTTATGCTGGCTAAAATTGTTCTCTTTGGTGATGTGGCTGTTACTCCTCTTCTGACTTCTCAGAAGGTAATATAAAGATCTTAGTTTTGGCTTGATGGTGATGCATAACTGTATACAGTTCCATGGTTTTCAGTATAACTAGAAGTTGATGGGAAATAAGGTGGAATTGCTTTATGTATACATTTGAGGATATAGTGTTACCAGTTATAAGTGGTATGGAATCTAGAGGAAAATGAGGTAGGTCAGTGAGTATTGACTTGATCAGAAAAACCTTCAAAACGAATATGTGACCTGACTGTACCTTAGGGAGAATATTCCAGGTAAGAGCAATAATGTAAGAAGAATCAGATAATTAAAATGAGGCGTAGACAATATACATTCTTCTTGTCTTCACGTGGCACCTACTCTAAAACCAACCACATAATTGGACATAAAACAATCTTCAACAAATGTAAAAGAACTGAAAGCATACCAAACACACTCTCAGACCACAGCACAATAAAATAGAAGTCAACACAAAAGCATTCAAAATCATATGATTACAGGGAAACTAAACAACATGCTCCTGAATAACTTTTGGGTAAATAATGAATTTAAGACAGACATCAAAAAGTTTTTTGAAAATAATGAGAACAAAGATACAATGTACCAGAATCTCTGGGACACAAGTAAGGCAGTGTTCATAGGGAAAATCATAGCACTAAACGCCCACGTCAGAAAGTTAGAAAGCTCTCAAATTAACAACCTAACTTCACAGCGGAAGTAATTAGAGAAGCAAGAACAAATCAACCCCAAAGCTAGCAGAAGATGAGAAATAACAAAAATCAGAGCTGAACTGAAGGAAGCTAAGACACAAAAAAACATTTAAAATATCAGCAAATCCAGGAGTTGGTTTTTTGAAAAAATTGATAAGATAGGCCACTAGCTAGACTAAGAAGAGAGAAGATCAAATAAACACAATTAGAATTGACAAAGGGAATGTTACTACTGACCCCACAGACATAAACAACCATCAGAAACTACTACGAACTTCTCTAAATTGCTGGAAACATACACCCTCTGAAGACTGAGCCAGGAAAACATTGATTCTCTGAACAGACCAATAACAAACTCTAAAACTGAATAAGTAATAAATAGCCTACCAACCAAAAAAGCCCAGGACCTGATGGATTCATAGCTGAGTTCTACCAGATGTACAATGAAGAGCTGGTGCCATTCCAACAGTAACTGTTCCAAAAAATTGTGGAGGGGGGCTTCTCCTCAGCTCATTCTGTGAGGCCAGCATCATCTTGATACCAAAACCTGGGAGAGAGACAACAAAAAAAGAAAATATCAGGCTAGTAACCTTGATGAACATTGATGCAGAAATCCTCAACAAAATACTTGCAAACTGAATCCAGCAGCACATCAGAAATTTAATCCACCATGAAGTAGGGTTCATTGCCTGGATGCAAGGTTGCTTCAGCATACAAAAGTCAATCAGAGTGATTCATCACATAAATAGAACTAAAGACAAAAACCACATGATTGTCTCAATAGATGCAGAAAAGGCTTTTGATATAATTCAACACCTCATGTTAAAAATTCTCGATAAACTAGATATTGAAGGAACATACCTGTAAATAATAAGAGCCATCTATGACAAACAAACAGCCAACATTATACCAAATGGGCAAAAGCTGGAAGCATTCCTCTTGGAAACCAGCAGAAGACAAGGATGCCCTCACCACTTCTCTTCAACATAGTATTGGAAGTCCTAGCCACAGCAGTCAGGCAAGATAAATAAATAAAGTGCATCTAAATAGGAACAGAGGAAGTCAAACTATCTCTACTTGCAGACAACATGATTCTATGTCTAGAGAACGCCATAGCCTCGGCCCAAAAGCTCCTTCAGCTGATAAATAACTTAAGCAAAGTTGCAGGATACAAAATCAGTATACAAAAATCACTAACATTCCTATACACCAACAACCACCAAACTGAGAGCCAAAGCAGAAAGTCTCATTCACAGTTGACACACACACACACACACACACAAACACAGACACACACACACACACCCCTAGGAATACAGCTAACCAGGGAGGTGAAAGAGCTCTATATGAGAATTATAAAACACTGCTCAAAGAAATCAGAGAAGATACAAACAAATGGAAAAATATCCCATGCTCATGGGTAGGAAAAATCAATATCATTAAAATGGATATACTACCCCAAGCAAATTACAGATTCAATGTTCTTCATATCAAACTACTGACAACATTCCTCACAAAACTAGAAAAAATTATTTTAACATTTATATGGAACCAAAAAAGAGCCCAGATAGCCAAGGCAATCTTAAGCAAAAAGAACAAAGCTAGAAGAATCACGTTACCCAACTGTACTACAAGGCTCCACTCCCAAAACAGTGTGGTACTAGTACAAAAACAGGCACATAAACCAATGGAACAAAATGAAGAGCCCAGAAATAAGGCCGCACATCTGTGACAATCTGATCTTCCCCCAAGCTGACAAAAACAAGCAATGAGGAAAAGACTCCCTATTTAATAAATGGTGCTGGGACAACTGGCTAGCCACATGCAGATGATTGAAGCTGGACCTCTTCCTTACATCATGTACAAAAATAAACTCAAGATGGATTAAAGAGGCTTAAATATAAAACCCAAAACTATAAAAACCCTGGAAGACAACCTAGGCAATACCATCCTAGCACAGATTTCATGACAGACATCAAAAGCAATTACAACAAAAGCAAAAATTGACAAATTGGATCTAATTAAACTTAAGAGCTTCTACACAGCAAAAGAAACTGTCAACAGAATAAACAGACAACCTACAGAATGTAAGAAAATATTTGCAACTTATGCATCTGACAAAGGTCTAATATCCAGGATCTATAAGGAACTTATTTAGAAGAGAAAAACAACCCCATTAAAAACTGGGCAAATGGCTAGGCATGGTGGTTCATGCCTATAATCCCAGCACTTTGGGAGGCCGAGGTAGGTGGATCACTTGAGGTCAGGAGTTCGAGACCAGCCTGGCCAACATGGCGAAACCCTTTCTCTACTAAAAATACAAATATTAGCCGGGCGTGGTGGCACATGCCTGTAATCCCAGCTACTCAGGAGGCTGAGGCGGAAGAATCGCTTGAACCCGGGAGGCGCAGCTTGCAGTGAGCTGAGATCATGCCACTGCACTCCAGCCTGGGCAACAGAGCGAGACTTTGTCTCAAAAAAAAAAAAAAAGGGGGATGCAAAGGACATGAACAGACACTTGTTAGAAGACATGCTTGAGGCCAACAAGCATATGAAGAGGCCAACAAGCATATGAAAAAAAGCTCAATATCACTGACCATTAGAGAAATGCAAATCAAAACCACAATGAGATACCATCTCACACCATTCAGTGGCGATAATTAAAAAATAAAAGAATAACAGTGCTGGCCAGGTTACAGAGAAAAGGGAAACCCTTATATGCTGTTGGAGGGAGTATAAATTAGTTCAACCATTATGGAAAGCAGTATGGTGATTTCTCAAAAAGCTAAAAGCAGAACTGCCATTTGACCTAGCAGTCCCATTACTGGGTATATACCCGGAGGAATATAAAGCAGTTTATCATTATGAAGCCCAAATATTGTGAACTCCAAAATTGACAAGTCTCAGTCAATTTAGGAAGCTGATTTTCCCAAAGTTAAGGATGCATGCCTGTGACACAGCCTCAGGAGGTCCTGACGACATGTGCCCAAGGTGGTCTGAGCACAGCTTGGTTTTATACATTTTAGGGAGACATGAGACATCAATCAGTATACGTAAGATGAACATTGGTTCGATCCAGAAAGGTGGGACAACTCAAAGTGGGGAGGGGGCTTCCAGGTCATAGGTAGATAAGAGACTAGTGGTTGCATTCTTATTGAGTTTCTGATTAGCCTCACCAAAGGAGGCAATCAAATATGCATTTATCTCAGTGAGCAGAGGGATGACTTTGAATAGAATGAGAGGCAGTTTGCCCAAGCAGTTCTCAGCTTGACTTTTCCCTTTAGCTTAGTGATTTTGGGGCCCAAGATGTATTTTCCTTTCACACCATAAAGACACATGCACGTGAATGTTCATTGCCTCAGTGTTCACAATAGCAAAGATATGGAGTCAACCTAAGTGCCCATCAATGACAGACTGGATAAAGAAAATGTGGTACACATACACCATAGAATATTATGCAGCCATAAAAAGGAATGAGATCATGTCTTGGGGGAACATGGATGGAACTGGAGGCTATCATCCTTAGCAAACTAATGCAGGAACAGAAAACTAAATACTGCATGTTCTCACTTATGAGTGGGAGCTAAATGATAAGAACTGACGAACACAAAGAAAGAAACAACAGACACTGGTGTCTTCCTGAGGGGGGAGGATGGGAGGAGGGAGAAGAGCAGAAAAGATAACTGTTGGGTACTGAGCTTAATACCTGGGTGATGTAATATGTACAACAAACCCCCATGACACGTGTTTATGTAACAGACCTTCACATGTATCCCCAAACCTAAAATATAAAATGAAGTGTAGGGGTTTTTATTAGACTCTGGGTGGAGAGATACATGAGAAGGTTCATATTGGTGAATCGTAGGAAATAAAGTTGGATAGCTTTAGGAACGAGATGGAGCAGGTTCGTTTTTGGTGGTTTTTTTTGTTTTGTTTTGTTTTGCTTTGTTTTGAGACGAAGTCTCACTCTTGTTCCCCAGGCTGGAGAGCAATGGTGCAATCTCGGCTCACTGCAACCTCCACCTCCCAGGTTAAAGCAGTTCTCCTGCCTCAGCCATCCAAATAGCTGGGATTACAGGCACCTGCCACCACGCCCGGCTAGTTTTTGTATTTTTAGTAGAGACGGGATTTCTCCATCTTGGCCAGGCTGGTCGCAAACTCCTGACCTCAGATGATCCGCCCGCCTTGGCCTCCCAAAGTGCTGGGATTACAGGCATGAGCCACCGCGCCCGGCCTGGAGCAGGGTTTTTTAAAAACTATTTTATTGGAACATATCTCACATACCATAAAATATGAAAATGTAGTCGTGCTGCATAGCAACATTGCAGTCAATGACAGATCACATATACCATGGTGATCCCGTAAGATTATAATACTGTATTTTTACTGTACCAATTCCATATTTAGATACGTTTACATACACACACGCTTACCATTGTGTTACAATTGCCAGAGTATTCAGTAGTATCAGTAACATGTTATACAGGTTTGTAGCCTGGGGGTAGTAGGCTATACCCGGTCTGTGCGTAAATAGACTCCGTGATGTTCGCACAACAGTGAAATTACCTAGTGATGCATTTCTCAGAATGTGTCCCCCTCAGGCTATGCACAACTGTATATAGTTCCATGGTTTTCAGTATGTTCTTAGGGTTGTACAGCCAATCGCCACGATCTAATTTGAGGACATTTTTATCACCCCAAAAATAAACTGTACCCAGTAGCAGCCCCTTGCCATTCCCACCCTCAGCTCTAGGTAAGCACAAATCTGCTTTCTGGGGATTTGCCTCTTCTGAAACTTTTCATATAAATGGAATCGTACAATGTATGGTCGTTTGTGTTTGGCTTCTTTCACTTATAAAGTATTGTAGTATGTATCAGTACTTCATTCCTTTTTATATCAAGCTGGTCCATTTTGTGGGTGTATCATGTTTTGTTTATTGATTTATCACTTGATGGACATTTGTATTGTTTCTACATAACCTTTAACCTGTTTCACTATGAATAATGCTGCTATGAACATTTTTGAAAAGTTTTTGTGTGGATGAATTTATCATTTAATTTCTCTTGGGTAGAATTTCTGGGTCATGTTGTAACCCTTAAGTTCAACATTTTTAAAAACTGCCAAGCTATTTTTCGAAGCGGCCGCGGCATTTTGAGGCTTCTCCTTTCCCTGCATCCTAGCCTACGCTTGTTATTTTCAGTTTCTTTGATTATAATCATACTAATGGGTGTAAAGTGGTATATTATTGTGGCTTTGATTTGCATTTCCCTAATGACTATCAAAAGACAAAATTACAACAAATTTTTTTAAATTTAAATTTCTTCATTTAACAATTCTAGAATGGGCTAACGCTTCATTCTGTAAAATAGAATGCATTCTCATGAGCTGACCTGAGGTTTTATAGACAGAAAATTACTGAAGGAAATATAAACAAAGAACAAGAAGTGTATTGGTCACTTTAAAGTTACTTTCCTTGTAAGGCGCAAGGTGGGAACAGGGAAACAGAACAATAGGAAAGTAACTGATCGGTTAACATTAGGTCACTTCAGGTTACATTTTGTTGTAAGGATTAAAGGTGGAGGGAACTTTGTTATCATGCTGATTGAGAGTGGCCTGTTTGAGAAATTCAGCCATCTCCCTCTCCTGATTTCTAGGAATGCCAGATAATAACTCAGTTTCAGTTTGATGGTATGGAACTTCAGTGTGAGTGACTCCATTACTGCACTACGCCTAGTGCAGTAGCTTAGCCCAAAACGATGCCTTATTTAACACGAATAAGGATGTTGGACATCTTTTATGTACATATTGACCATTTATTTCTCTTCTTTGGAAAAATGTCTATTTGAGTCTTTTGCGCATTTTTTAATTGGGTTGTCTTTTTGTTATTGGGCCTGTAGGAGGTATTTTATATATTCTAGATACAAGTCTTGCCCCTCTCCTCCCTCCCACCCCCTACCAGTGTGAAGCCTCTGATGCTGCCACTAAGGGAGAATAGCCTTGAGTATGCCCACGATAAGGATGGCACTGGTTTTGGTAGAGCTTTCTTTGGCTGTCTTTTCCCCTGACCACACCCACCTCTTAAGCTCCATTACTTGCAGACTGATTGTGCTATTGTTTTCAACGTCTGGGGCATAAATTGCTTCACAAACTGATCCAATCAAATTTATACTCCTTTGTGGACATAGTTTTCAAGGGCAGTGTTTGAGTTTGTTCTGACCCCAAAAGGGCTCTTCCCGGCTGTTTCTGTTTCTTCCCAAACTTGAGAAGAGGTTTGACCTGGGGTAGCCCATATACCATATAAAGTTTAGTCTTTATCACCAATGAATCTTTCAATCTGCCTTTCATCACAACCACCACTATTCTGGAGAGCACCCTTCAGTATGGACTTTTACATACTTTGTTGCAATGAAGTCAGTTCCTTTGGGTAAAGATCTGGAGCTCCGTTTTATGGCCTGCTTCTTTGCCCAGTCAATGTTGGAGTCAGGCTCCAGCGCTGGCGGAAGGGACAATGGATCGTTCTCACTACAAGACCTCCTGATTTAGGAGCTGAGTGTTCAGTGGAGCAAGAGGCAGCAGCCCAGGTTTCTTGGCTTGTCTCTCCTGGCATGGAACCCCCACCCCAGGATCTGGGGCAAAAGCAGTCAGGACCCTAGTGTTCTCAGCAGCACCATGCCCAACGTGGAGCCTCCATCCCCCAAATGGGGCTGGGGCTGAAGAAGGGAGGCTCCACCTCTCAGCCACACTTGCCCAGAACTTAGCCTCAGCTACAGGTGGCTGTGAGAAAGGGCAGAAATGCCTTCATGCTGCCCCTCTTGCTAGAGCCCTGTGATCTTGGCTGCAATTGGGGGATAGAGTTTCTGTCATGCCAAGTTGTGAGGGGAAAGGAGGAAGAGGGCTCTGTTTCAGACATTACAGACTCTCCTTGTCCTCACCGAGCTTTAGTAGATTTTTTTGAATAGATGTTTCTTCATTTGCTGTATACCCTTAAGACGATTTCTAGAGACTTTAAATGATTCGATTAAAAAAAATTTTTTTAAAATAACGTTTACCCATTTCACTGAGGAATGGGTCTGAGGAGCTCCCCACACTGTCATGTCAGAAGGGAGGAGGAAAAACAGGTTAGTCACCTCTTGGCTACTTTTTACCACCATGATCCTCAATTTCCTCACTGGTAAAATGTGAAGAACACTATTCTTACAGGTTGTAAGGATTAAGTGAAATGACATATGTGAAAACTTCATATTGCTAATCCAAAATAGGTAAAACAGTATGCAGAAGCAGGCTGATGTAAGCACTAGCATTTCTCTTCTCTAAACTGTTGTGCGTTCTAGAAATGGTAACACAAAGTTACTAGACCTCAGAAATCCTGGTGCTTATACATTTTTATGACTAAGTTGTTTATGGCACACATCATTTTGGTTGTGCTGGATGGTTTCACTTTTTGATTACTCTTACCTATTTTCTTTTAAACTTTTTTAGATGGTATATGGGCTACCCCAGGTCAAACCTCTTCTCAAAACAACTTGTTTCTAGCTAATATTAATACCTCCCTTGTTCCAACTCCTGTTAAACTTGTATTCAGTTGCTATAGCTGGTTTTATTTTTTGTTTTTGAGTCACAGTTTTGCTGTCACCCAGGCTGGAGTGCATGCACTTGCACTGTCATCGCTCACTGCAACCTCAAACTCCTGGGCTCAAGCAATCCTCCTACCTCAGCCTCCTGTGTAGCTGGGACTGCAGGCACACACCACCACACCTGGCTCACTTAATTTTTAGTAGAGACAAGGTCATTATGTTGCCCAAGCTGGTCTCAAACTCTTGGATTCAAGCAATCCTCCAATCTCAGCCTCCCAAAATGCTGAGATTACAGGCATGAGCCACCATGCCTGGCTTATACCTGCTTTGTTCATTTATCAGTACCTCTTACTGCTTCTGCCTCATTCTTTTAAAAGTATGTGCGGTTTCAATGTATCAATACATGTATTTCAATGTATTTAACCTATTCTTTTACTGATGGAGAATTCATTGGCTATTTTTTTTTCCTGTTACATGCTAGTATGCACAAGTTAGTATTGGGTCCTGTGTTGAGAATTTTGAATTAAAATTTGTTTTTTAAATTAAAATGAGCTGGTTCTCAAGAAATTTACAGTTTCTGAGTTCTTTTTTTTTTTTTTCTTTTAGCTCAAGAGATCCTCCCACTTTAGCCTCCCAGGTAGCTGGTAGCTAGTAGCTAGTACTATGGGTGCACCACCACACCTGGCTAATTTTTAAACTTTTTATGGACACAGGGTCTTGCTATGTTGTCCAGGCTGTTCTCTAATTCCTGGGCTCAAGCAATCCTCCCGCCACAGCCTCCCAAAGTGCTGAAATGACAGGCATGAGCCACCATACCCAGCCAAGAAATGTATAGTGTTTATCCAGAAGATAAAGCTAACACGTGAAATTGTAGACAGAATAATTAAATGTTTAATTGGCTTTTACCTTTTTTAAGGGTAGTTATACAGAATATACAGAATTGTTACATCAAGTACTGCTTCACTTTTTATAAGTGCTCTAGGAGAGATTTCTGACAAGGAGAAACTAGGTACTGGAGTGATCAGAGATGTCCGCAGGACACAGCAATGTGTATGATCCTTGTTTATAGTTCTGTCTTTGATTTTTGTCCCAACTTTGTCATTTTCTACTTCCAAAATTATCCAGATTCATACCAGGTACCTTTCAGAAAGGCAAATTGGTAAGATTGGGGCAGAGCGACCTATAGTGAGAAGCAAGGAGATATAGTGAATTGTTGATGTATATCACTTACCTAATGCGATAATTTATTCCTTTTATCAATTAATATTGACTACATGATGTGTGCTGAGGGAAGAGTGGTGAACACAGAAGTCTTTTTCCTTGTTGAATGTATATCCTTGTAGAAGAGGAGACAATAATTCTGAAAGTAAAATAGAGAATATGTTAAGTATTGTGATAACTGTCCAAAGATAGCTCCCTAGTGCACTATGCTTCCCAGTACCCACATCTTTCTGTTGTCCTCACCCACAGTTAAAGAGTGGGCTGGTTCTGTGTAATCAGTAGGACATGATGGAAATGAAATATCCTTGCCTTTGGTTTTTTGGAATGGCTCTGGGGGAAGCCAGCATCTGTATTAGAGGTACTGTGCTACTGTGAGACCTCAAACTATTTGTGTGGGAAGGCTGCATGGTAAGACAGAGATGCCTGGCTATGCTTCAGCTGTTTCAGCCATCCCAGCTAAGGCACCAGACTTGTGATTAAGGAGGTCATCTTGGATATCTAGCTGAGTCTAGCCGTCACATGACTCCAGTGCCAGCAGCCATTTGACTGAAACCACATGAGAGACTCCATACAAGAATCACTCAGCTGAAGCCAGGCAACTCATAGAATTGTGAAAGATAGCGGTAGATTATCATTTTAAGCCGCTAAATTTTAGGATGATTTGTTACTCACCAATAGATAATCAGAACAGATGGTAATTTGTATTGCGAAGAAAAGTAAATTGGGAAAAAGGTTAGGGAGAGAGAGATTCTAGTTTAAATTGGATGGTCAAGGAAAGCTTTACTGAGAAGATATTCAAAAAGTGTGACTGGACCAGGTGCGGTGGCTCACACCTGTAATTCCAGCACGTTGGGAGGCTAAGGCAGGCATATATATCACTTGAGGCCGGGAGTTTGAGACCAGCCTGGCCAATATGACAGAACCCCATCTGCCATCTCTACTAAAAATAAAAAAATTAGCTGGCCACAGTGGCATGCACAACTGCAATCCCAGCTATTTGGGAGGCTGACGCACAAGAATTGCTTAAATCCAGGAGGCAGAGGTTGCAGTGAGCCGAGATCACACCACTGTACTACAGTCTGGGTGACAAAGCAAGACTCTGTCTCAAAAAAACAAAAAAGAAAAAGCATGACAGACATATGGGAGTAAGTAATGTTGATACCTGGGAAAGAACATTTCAGTCAGAAGGAACAGCAAGTACAAAGATTCTGTGGCTGGAGCAGCCTCAGGTTTTCAAGAAACAATCATGAAGGCAGGTGTGGATCAAGCATAGGAAAGAGAGGAAGATTAGTGGGAGCTGAGGTTAGGCATAGAGGTTGGGAGTAGGTGCAAATTATATATGTTAGTGATGTTCATCTTTATGAGGTGTAACACTTTTGTAAAAAATAATTTTAATAACTCCTTTTCTTTCCCAAATATAGATAATATGTATAGTGAAATATAGATGATATAAACTTTTTATACACTTAATTTGAAAAATATAGTGCTTCCAACTTAATATAAAAAAGAAAGTAATAATCAGTGTATTTTATTATGTAAATACTGTGGTCTAGAAGAATGTAAGTAGCCTTTATATAGAGATATAAAGAACTGCTGACTTTGACCACTATAAATTAGGACTTAAACAGGTGTGTTATACTGGTGACTCACATATCATGAACAGTTTGCTATTCGTGATGAGAATACTGGAGTGCAGTGGCGCAATCTCACCTCACTGCAACTCTGCCTCCCAGGTTCAAGTGATTCTTCTGCCTCAGCCTCCTGAGTAGCTGGGATTACAGGCATCCGCCACCACGCCCAGCTAATTTTCTGTATCTTTTTTTTTTTTAATTATTTTATTTTTGAGACGGAGTCTCGCTGTATTGCCCAGGCTGGATGGAGTGCAGTGGCGCAATCTTGGCTCACTGCAAACTCCCCCTCCCAGGTTCACGCCATTCTCCTCCCTCAGCCTCCCAAGTAGCTGGGACTACAGGCACCCGCCACCGCGCCTGGCTCATTTTTTGTATTTTTAGTAGAGATGGGGTTTCACTGTGTTAGCCAGGATGGTCTCGATCTCCTGACCTCAGGTAATCTGCCTGCCTCAGCCTCCCAAGTGCTGGGATTACAGGCATGAGCTACTGCACTCAGCCGGTAACTCATTCTTGATAAGAGTTCTGCATCAAAGTATTAGCTTTCCCTTGATTTACATGGAAGATGCAGTCTGGAAAATTCAGAGCATATTAAAATAATACAATTTACCTAATTCACTGACATGAATGTTCCATGGCATATTTGAAACTTGGGATAGTACCCACTAAATTTCAGTAGCTCTCCCCAGTTATGACAACCAGAAACATTCCCTCTAGGAACCTCAGGTAAAGGACTTTTTAGGCCATTATAAGAATGTTGGCTGTGAGTCTTTGGAGAGTTCTAAGCAAGGGAGTAACACATTACTTATATTTTAATGAGATCATTCTGGCTGCTATATGGAGATTAAATCAGGGAGAGGTACAGAAGAAGAGAAACCAGTTAAAAGTCTAATGCTGTATTTTAGGTGGATAGATAGTGATTTACACAGGAGTAGAAATTGTACATCCTGAAATGTGGTTGGATTCTGGAGAGAGAGAGAGAGAGTTTTTTTTGTTTTTTGTTTTTGAGACAGAGTCTTACTCTGTTGCCAGGCTGGAGTGCAGTGGCACAATCTTGGCTCCGCCTCCCAGGTTCAAACGATTCTCCTGCCTCAGCCTCCCAAGTAGCTGGGACTACAGGTGCGCACCACCACACCCAGCTAATGTTTGTATTTTTAGTAGAGACAGGGTTTCACCATGTCGGCCAGGATGGTCTCGATCTCTTGACCTCGTGATCTGCCCGCCTCGGCCTCCCAAAGTGCTAGGATTACAGCCATGAGCCTCTCTGCCCGGCCGGATTCTGGATATATTTAGAAAGTAGCTTATGCATCTTGGATCTTGGTACCAGGGTACTTTTTATTTGTTTTTGTTTTATCTATTCCTGCTGTGTATTTTCCCAGAAGTGGCTATGTTGAATAGTTCACCTCTGCTAGACTTTTGAACTTTTAATATAGAGAGAATTTTTTTTTCTGCAAATGGTTATTTCCATTGCTAATTAAAAGTAGAAAAGTAGAGTTTCCTCTTTTAAAAGAACATGAACTTTCATGTTGCTAGTCTGGACATTAGAATTAAATTAAGTAATCATAGATGAAAATGTCAGCTTCATAAACACTGGAAGGCTTTTTGAGTTTACACTCTTTAGGGCCAATACCATCTAATTATTTGGGGAAATTGGTTTTTGTTGGAAATTAGACATTTATTTTACGCATGCCATCTTTGAAGGAAGCATTCCATGGCATTGTTGACTTCAAGAGACACTTTGATCTCAAAAAATGATGTGAATCCCTTTTGGATAATCTTTCAATAGCATCAAAATCATGACTTTTATATGAGTATGCGTTATAATGGCTTACTCTTTTTTGACATGTAGTTTTGCTCTGTTGCCCAGGCTAGAGTGCAGTGGCGCCATCTCAGCCCACTGCAACCTCTACCTTCTGGGTTCAGGCAGTTCTCGTGCCTCAGCCTCCCAAGTAGCTGGGATTACAGGCACCCACCACCATACTTGGCTAACTTACTCTTGATTACCACAGCCAGAGGTAAAGGACAACCAAGCCCTTCTGTTCCAGTTATCAATAACTTACTTCCTCCTTGCAGCAACTGCAAGAAAGTATATTTTGTAGGGGGGTTTGTTTTGACCCAAGGTCTCGCTCTGTCGCCCTGTTTGGAGTGCAGTGATAAGCCAGCGATCATGGCTGTCTGCAGCCTTGACTTCCTGAGCTCAAGTGATCCACCCACTCCAGCCTCTAGAGTTACTAAAACTACAGGTGTGCACCACCACACCCAGCTAATTTTTAAAGTAGAGTCAGGGTCTCACTATGTTGCTCAGGCTGGTCTTGAACTCCTGGTCTCAAGCAATCCTCCTGCCTCCACCCCGCCGAAGTGCTGGGATTTATAAGTATTTATTGAGTACCTGCTGTGTTTAGTGGTAGTCAGGTCCTTTGTGTGGATACGTGGTTTGGAGACTTAACTCTGGAGCATAGGTATCCCTTCTCACAGAAGTTCTAGTTAATGGACTAGGACCATATCTTATCATATTCATCTTTAAAGCCCCAATCTGGCAACGAATAAGCCAAAATTAATATTTTTCAAGCAGTAGTGGAAAAAAATGTGGTACATTTTTCACTGACCCCTTTACATTTAGGAATAAGTTTGCTGTTTTGCAATTTTACATTTGTGTTTATCTCCTGTTGAAAAATAAGGCAGCATTGTATATTCACTCTCTGTTTTGCCTCAACCTTACGCTCTAATATTAGACTCCACGCATCTTTTCTTGATCCTTTCTTTCTCAGACTGCTCAGCAGGAAAGCAGACTGTTTACAAACAGTCTGACTTAATAACTTCCTTTCCTGCTGATCAAATAGTTGCTAAAATGAAACCTTTCTCAGGGCTGAGTGGGTGTTCTAGTTAGTGGGTGTTCTGGAATGTAAATGAACCCTTATTTTAAGAAAGATTATTTTTATACTAGCATTTCTGTGTATACCAAGATACACATTTGTAGCAAGTGGAAAGTATGGAAACTTAAACTGGACTTACTGGAAATTTTTAGATTAGTGAAAGACCTACATATATGGCTTGTTAATAGGAAAATCCCAAAACTAACATAACCGGCAAAATAGAATGCAGTTTGTTGAGCCTGTTTCCCTTGGCTTTAGTTTTTACGTATGAGATGCAGTCTAATGCCATGCAGAACAATTTCTGCAGCAATGATAGCAGCTGCGTTTGAGATACAGCTTGATAGGGATCATGAAACTACCAACCCACAAATCTTTGGAGACTGTATGACAGATTTAGTTCCTATGATTGATTGGTTGGTTGGTTGATTGATTTTAGAGGCAGAGTCTTACTCTGTCACCTAGGCTGGAGTGCAGTGGTATGATCATAACTCATTGACCTCAAACTCCTGGACTCAAGTGATCCTCCTGCCTCAGCCTCCCAAGTAGCTGGGATTACAGGCACGCTCCACTACACCTGGCTTGTTTTATTTTATATGATCAGCATTTCATACTTGGGAGAGACTAATATTAAAAGCATTTTAATCCAAAGCTTTATTTCAACACTACAGGATAAAAAATGGGAGAGCTGGGCACAATGGTATATGCTTGTAGTCCCATCGGAAGGCAGAGGTGAGAGGATCACTTGAGCCCAGGAGTTCAAGACCAACCTGGGCAACATAGCAAGACCTTATCTCCAAAAAAAAAAGTGACATGACTTATTGAAAAGGTGATTGTACTAGAAACTGAGAAACCTGGATTCTACAACTGATCTTACCAAAAAGTAGTTGTATATAACATTTATTCTAACATTTAACATTTTTAAGCTTTAGCATCTTTTACAAGAGCGAAGTTGAATTAAAAAAATTTTTTTTTTGAGATGGAGTTTCACTCTTGTCACTCAGGCTGGAGTACAATAGTGCAGTCTCAGCTCACAACAACCTCTGCCTCCCAGGGTCAAGGGATTCTCATGACTCAACCTCCCAAGTAGCTGGGAATACAGGCATGTGCCTGGCTAATTTTTGTATTTTTAGTAGAGATGGGGTTTCACCACGTTGACCAGGCTGGTCTCGAACTCCTGACCTCAGGTGATCTGCCTACCTTGGCCTCCCAAAGTGCTGGGATTACAGGCGTGAAAAAATTAAAGTTTTATCTAACTTAGATTTTTTTATTCTTTACTATCTATCATGAAAGGCATAGCCTCCCTCTAATCTCTTGATTGGGATCAAGAAAGAACATAGGATATTCAGTGGTTGTGTAGAGCTTACAGATGGTGGGTACTCTCCCTTTTCTTCATGATCTTCAAAGGAAATTGCAGATTGAGGTAAATAGGACAATAGCATGCCATTATGATGTTAAACCTTTTAAATTTCTGTACCATGCTTCATCTTTATGTATTCCCAACTTTTTGTCTCTGGGATTATGAGTAAATAGAACTGGGTAAAAGGTGGGGGTAGGGTACAAAGTAGAAAATGGAAAAAGTAAAAGGAGATAAAAATAGATTGGGTGCTTGAGTGATTGTGGAGGTCAAATAAGTTTTCCATTATTGATTATATTCCTTTCCACTGTTGAGCTTACTGCTCTTTACTCTCTCTCCGTGCTATATATTTTACATGGAGACAGAATCAGACTTGTGTGGGTTTTTCTATTTAATTCTCCTGAGATTGTGAAACTGCTCAGCTAAATTTGTTCTGCTGTGAGAACAAATAACTGGAGGGCAATTCAAAATACTTGTTTAATATTTTCTTGGAAATCCTCAAAGAAACAGGGAGGATTTTAGATCCCTGTGATAAGAAATTCACTGGGATACACACATTAAAAGAATTTTTTTGGTAGCTCTTGGTTTCCCCTTTCTTGGCTCTGCTATTTACTGTCTTCCAATGGCAGAATAACCTAGCAAAAATTTTTGTTTTGCATAATGGAGAAAGGCTAGGTTAAGTTTTATCGCACTAATGTAAGTTTTATGTGATCAGGGAAAGGTTAGTCTATCATGGACTGTTAGGATGGGAGGGACTAATCATCCTTTATATTGATTTTCAAACATTTTTGTTCAAAAGTGTTTTCCAAACAAAATCTTATACCAAGACCCGCTATAGAAGATAGATAAAAGTAATGACTTTATCAGATAGCTCAAATCCACGTGGTTTTGTTGATAGACTGTATGAATGCCTAAACAGAGCATTGGGAACTTGGGAGATTGCAGGAAAAGGCTTAGTTACGCAGGACTTTGTATATATTGCAGGACATGTTTGACTCCTGCCCACTAAATGCTTCTACAAATTCCTGAAGTATTTTCTGGGGAACACTATCATCATCAATGAGAAGCACTAATCTGTAATCTCTCCCCTGGTGATTTTATTCACTTCCAAGGCTTTATGTACCATACCATCTACCTACTGACTACCAAACTGTTCATCTCCAGTCCCAAACTGTTTATCTCCAGGTTCTGTTTCTGAGCTCCAGATTTGTAGAAGCATCTGCCTACTTGACATTTCTCCGTTGATGTCTAATATGCATTCAAACATAGTATGTATTAAATAAACTTCTTGATTTTTTTCCTCCAAAGCCTCTTCCTCTTCTTTTTTATCTCAGTGAAAGTTACCATCTACTCATTTGCTTAAGTAAAAAATCTAGATGTCAGACTTAATTCATACCTCCCCTGCCTGTCTCCCCCAACCTCACATCTAATTTATCAGTCCTTTGTTGGCTCATCTTTAACATAAATCCTCAACCTCTTCATTTCTCTGTTTCCAATGTTACCAGTTTAATTCAAGCTACTCTTCTTGTCTTCTGATTGGTACCCCTACTTCTACTCTTATCCCTTTATTATCTGTTCTCCACTAAGACACTAGAAGAATTTTTTAACTCATCATGCCACAACCCCATGCTTACATTTCAGTGGCTGCTCTGTGATCTTAGAATAAAATTCAAACTCCTTATCATGACCTATAAAGGACCCATAATCTGATTTCTGCCTACCTGTCTAACCTCGTCTTTTAACAGTCTTGCTCTTGAGTCCCTCAAGCTACAGTCACCTGCCTTCCACTCCCATAAGGTATGACACCCCCTTCCCACGTACTGATCTCTGTACTGGCTTTTCCTTGTGCCTGGAGTATTTTTTCCAGTTTATAGTATAGCAGATACATTCTTATCTTTCAGGTCTCTGCTTGCTTGTTACTGCTTAAGAGGCCTTTCCATCCCCCAGTACCCAACTCATTTATCCCAACTTGTAATTATCTTGATTCTTTATTAGTTTACATGTTATTTTCTTTTTTCCCCATTAGAATGTAAGGTTTTTGAGAGCTTATGTTCTCTTATTTATTGCTCTCTCTTGTCTAGCACAGTGCTTAGATGAATGAATGAGGTGTATATACAGATTATTGCGGAAATGCAGAGAAGGGTCATTTTTACTAGTCTAGGCATGGAGTGGGTGCTATTAGCAGTAAGAAGTCCTCATGGATAAGTGATTTTTGAGGTGAATGTATTGTGCCGTGGTCCTAAACTGCTGTGAGGTGAATGACGTAGGCGATGTGACATCAGTGGACCAGGTAGCCAAGACTGCTGCTAAGTGCCTATAAGATTGGTAGCATATACAGCATGGATACCCAGACAAAGGAATGATTCATGTCCAGGGCAGGATGGAGCGGGACAGCCTGAGATTTCATCATGCTACTCAGCACAGTGCAGTTTAAAACTTAAGAATTCTTTATTTCTGGAATTTTCCATTTAATATTTCCAGACTGCAGTTGACTATAGGCGACTGTAACCATGAAAAGTAAAACTGTGGATAAGGGGAGACTATTATGCCTACTTAAGGAATGTTTTGAATAATGTGATAATTAAGTCAGACAAACACGTATGTATGTTTGCATGCATGTATGTATGTATGTACGTACCTATTAGGGACAAGATCTTGCTCTGTTGCCAAGGCTGCAGTGCAGTGGTGCAATCACGGCTTGCTGCCGCCTTGAACTTCTGTGCTCAAGCAATCCTCCTTCCTCAGCCTCCTCAGTAGCTGGGACTACAGGCACGTGCCACCACGCACAGCTAATTTTTAAATTGTATTTTTAGACATGGACCTCTCACTGTGTTGCCCAGGGCTGGTCTCAAACTGCTGGACTCAAGCAATTCTCTCACCTTGGCCTCCCAAAGTGCTGGGATTACACTTGTGAGCCACCATACCTGGCCCCTCAAATTATTGGTTTTATCATCTAATTCTGAAACTTCTAGACACATTTTCAAACTGTTAAAATCCTGTTTCTGAGTCTCATCTTAGCAATAAAGAAGCTAGAGTAAAGATCAAGTTGTACCCTACATGAATACAAGCCACCTCTTCAGCTTCCTGGTATTACCTGTACTGTCTGAGGGCTTTATCTCCCTCTTGGTCACATTTGTCGAGATTGATAGAAATGAATCCAGGCACTCATTCATTCATTTGTATTCACATGCATATTTTTTTGAATCATGACTTACACACACACACACACACACACACACACACACACACACACACACTGTCTCTCTGCATCTCTCTCCATATATGGTCATGTGTTGCTTAACAATAGAGATACCTTCTGAGAAATGCATCCTTAGGTGATTTCATCATTGTGCAACCATCATAGAGTGTACTTACGTAAACCATGATGGTATAGTCTACCACACACCTAGGCTGTATGGTCTAGTCTCTTGTTCTTCAGGTACAAACCTATTCAGCATGTTGCTGTACTGAATACCCTAGGCAACTGTAATAAAATGGCGAGTATTTGTATATCTAAACATACGTAACATAGAAATGGTATGATGAAAATACAGTATAAAAGATTTTTTTCTTTTAATGGTATACCTGTATAGGGCACTTACCGTGAATGGACATTGCAAGACTGGAAGCTGCTCTGAATGAGTCAGTGAGTGAGTGATAAGTGAGTAGGAAGGCCTAGGACAATACTGCAAACTTTGCAAACCTATGTACTTAAGCTACACTAAATTTATTTTTTTAAGTGTCTTCAGTAATAGGTTAATTATTAATACTAGATTATCTTAGCATACTCTGACTTTTTTACTTTATAAACTTAATTTTTAAAAATATTTTTACTCTTTCATAATACTTAAACACAGATTATATGAGTACAAAAATATTTTCTTTCATTATTCTGTAAGCTTTTTTCTATTAGAGATTTCTTTTTTACTGTTTATACATTTTTGTTAAAAACTAAGACACAAAAATAAATTAGCCTAGGCCTATATGGGGGCAGCATCATTAATATCGCTGTCTTACACCTCTGTATCTTGTCCTACTGAAAGGTCTTCAGGGGCAGTAACACACATGGAGCTGTCATCTCCTATGATGACAATGCCTTCTTCTAGAATACCTCCTGAAAGACTTGCATGAGCTTGTTTTACAGTTAAACTTCTTTTTTTAATAAGTAGAAGGAGTACACTCTAAAGTAATGATAAAAAGTATAGTATAATAAATATGTAAATCAGTAACATAGTTGTTTATTATCATTATATGACTGGAAGTGCAGTAGATTTGTTTACAACAGCATCGCCACAAATACGTGAGTAATGCCGTGCTCTGTAACATCACTAGGAGATAGGAATTTTTCAGCTCTTATACTCTTATGGATGCATCGTATCTACAGTCCATTGTTGAATGAAATGTCAGTATGTAGTACATGACTGTATTTTATCTGTATTATTCATCATATACTGTGGCTGCTCTGTGAATATAGTTATTGTATGTATTTCTTTAAGGGAAAATGAGTTCTAAGATGCAAAATAACCAAGTTAAAAATGAACTTGCTGGGCTCGGTGGCTCGCGCCTGTAATCCTAGCACTTTGAGAGGCTGAGGTGGGCAGATCACCTGAGGTCAGGTGGGCGGATCACCTGAGGTCAGGAGTTCGAGACCAGCCTGACCAACATGGAGAAACCCCATCTCTACTAAAAATACAAAATTAGCAAGGCGTGGTGGTGCATGCCTGTAATCCCAGCTACTAGGGAGGCTCACTTGAACCTGGGGGGGGCAGAGGTTGCGGTGAGCTGAGATCATGCCATTGCACTCCAGCCTCGGCAATAAGAGTGAAACTCTGTCTCACAAAAAAAAAAAAAAAAGAACTTTCTGGGTCCCTGAATATTATATTTCTGCTGTATCTTAAAAGATAATTAAAAATAAATAAAAATAAAGGAAAAATTAAAATCTTTGTTGCAGTATCAAAACACCATAATGACAAAAATAAATAAGAAGTGTGAGACAATGAGATAAAGTATTTTTGCTAGTTTATGTTCAGAATATTTTTTATAATGAATAAGAATTCTGATTTTGAGATTTTATTTCAATGTGCAGTACTTTAAAAAATGCTTTTTATATTCTTTTATATTGTACCATTTCCCTCAAGGATTTGAAAGAAATATATTGAAGACGGGATCAAAGTAGATGAATTTACGTACCATTATTTCAAGAATCAGAAGTGACAACTTAGGTGCTGGAAACAACAGAAATTACCACAGCATTACTATGCAGAGATTCCTTGGCGGGGGAAAACACCCATATATTCACATCACACTATCTGCCACAATGTACAAAAAAATTCTGCAGTTTATTTCTGGTTGATACAGTTATATGGCTACCCAGTTAACTGGTTCTACTTATTAAAAAGTTCAGCTTTGCCTCACTGATTTGATATAATACTTTTATATGTGAAAGTCTGTGTTTAGACTTTCAGTTATATCCCACAGGTTTACTTGTGTACCACTAATATGCTATATTAATTTAGAGGCTTTATACTATGTTTTAATGTTCGGTTATTCAAACATTTCTTTTATTGCTGTATTCCTTGGGATTAACACGAATGGAGGTTTTTTTCCATGCTCTTTCCATTGAGAAATTTGTGTCCTAGCTCAGATTTAGGTATCTCCCATATTTCCAGGTCCTATTTCAATTCATTTTTCAACTGAACAAATATTTACAGAGTAACTGCTATTCCCAGGTAATAGGCTAGATGCAGGATCCAGTAATAAGAGAGACAGTGTCCCTGAGGAGCCCCAATATTTCTTAATTTGATGAGTTAACACTGTGAAACAAAAGGTATTTAGTATGAATCTTTGATCTTAAGAGGTTTGAGAATTTGTGAATATATCTGGAGGAGGTTACACTGACAAAGTTCTAATTTATCCACTCATTATCAGTCAGTCAACAGCCTAAAGGAACTTACAGAACTTCCCCCTTTTTCTTACTTTTTAGGTGTACCAACATTCCAAGAAATTCTGGCTCATAGATTCCTAAAAAAAGTAACTGCTACTCAGTGTAATGGCTGAGGTAGGAGTGTATGAACCATGTAATCCATAGAAAATGATGCACAAAGCACACTAAAAAGCCAGTCAGTACCACTACACACCTATTGAGTGACCAAAATCCACCAACACTGACAACACCAAATGCTGACAAGGATGTGGAGCAGCAGATTTAACAGCCACTTTGCAGTACAGTTTGGCAGTTTCTTGAAAAACTAGATATACTCCAACCATAAGAACCAGCAGTTCTGCTCCTTGGTATTTACCCAAAGGAGTGGAAAACTTATATCCACACAAAAACGTGCACATGGATGTTTATAAAGCAGCCTTATTCATAATTGCCAAAACTTGGAAGCAACCAAGATGCCTTTTAGTAGTAAGTGGAGAAATAAACTGTATCTGTTACATCCAGACAATAAAATATTATTCAGCACTGAAAAGAAATGAGCTATCAAGCTATGAAAAGACCTGGAGAAACTTTAAATGCATATTACTAAGTCAAAGAGACCAATCTGAAAAGGCTACATATTGTATGATTTAAACTGTGTGACATTCTGGAAAAGACAAAACTATGGAGAAAGTGAAAAGATCAGTAGTTGCCAGGGGTTAGGGGAAAGGGAGGGATGACTAGGTGTAGCACATATTTTTAGGGCAGTGAAACTATTCTGTATGATACTGTAGCGGTGGATACATGTCAGTATGTATTTGTCCAAATCCTGTGGGACTGTTACATGTTATGAGTGATATGCTCTGACACTCCTGGGAGACTCCTTGGTTGCCTAAGGTGCCTTTCAACCAGGAGGTACAGTTCCCCTTGTCTTTGGGACTTTTCTTGTGCTCATAAAGTCTTTTATAAACTTTGGTCACTCAAAAGGAAATTTTAAATGTGCCAAATTGAATGGAGCTTTAGATCTGGCCAGTTTAAGAAAATTTGCCTAAGCTGTAGACATTCACTTCCTCTTTTCAAAGAGAAACTGCTTTCTCCATGATAAAATTTCAAATGAGAGAAAAGGTTACAAACTCCAGTGAATAAGACAAGCAAGACCTTAATCTCAGAGAAAAGTGAAAAAATCACAAATATACACAAATAATGGAATAAGAGAATAACAAACAAAACGCCTACCTTAAAGTAGTGCTTTAATTCCAGTCTCATCAGTTGTTCAATCAGGTTCCATAAAGTCTGAATCAAGCCAGGGAGATTCAACCCTGAGAGTAGTCTGACCAAGGGCTTCTGCAGTCTTCAGCGAGGTCAGTTGGATGCAAACGGTCCATGCTGGTGCCGGGGCTCCAGCTGTCGGCAAAACAGCAGGAGTCAATGAAGGCCTAATTTGGGTCCCATCTAGTTCGCCAAAATGTCACCCTCAAATAATCAAGAGGCCCAGAATCCAATTTTAAAAGCGTTTGTTCAAGTGCAAAATTTGAGACTGGCCACCCAGAAAAAAACAAGACTCCAGAGTAATTGGGTCAGTGCTGCGAAGTGGAGAAGCTGAGGCTTCACTTATATAAGTAGAAGCAAAGAAGTTTAGGAGTATTACCACATTTTTAATACAATGCTGATTTATGAGTTACAGCAGTTTGATTGGTTACAGCTTATTCTTTTTCAGGAAAGATATATTTAAAATTGCATCTTTATCAATTTGGTAGTCATGGGACCTTTCGCCATCTGGTCTAAGCTGGGTACATGAAAAAGGAAGGATGTTAATCTATAACAAAGAATTAGTAACTAAGAGGTAAGGGGCACCATTTAATCTTTCACAACGTTTTACAGGGCAAGAAAAATAAGAAAGAAGGTTAATCTATAATAGGAAGAAACAAAAGTTGCAGTGACTTGCCTGTATGACCTAGGTCTTACAATCAATCACATTTTATTCAAGGCTCAGAGTAATTTAAAGTTTCAGCAGCTTTCATTTAAATTATTTTCGCATTAGCCATTTGAGTCTTCATTTCTGTATATCTTCTTTCTCATTTGGGGAGCAGATTATTTTCTCTTTGTTTTCTTGGCAGGAGGTCCTTATATATTCTGTCCATTAATCACTTGGCAGTTTTAGATGTTGCAAATATTTTATTCATAATCTGTCATTTGTCTGTTAACTTTGCCTATATCTTCCTTTATTAAATATAAATGCTTAATTTTAACATATATAAGTTCATCAGTTTTTCCTTTTATCGTTGGCAATTTGGAGCTTTTGTTAAAGAAATCTTTCCCCACTGATAAAGTCACAAAGTTGGGTGTTTAATTCATATATTGTTTCTTTATCACTACCATAAGTACGTAAGATTACAAATTTAAGATTACAATCCTAAATCTTAAATTTGCAATCCTAGGTTGGTAGTTTTTGAACCTGCTAAGATTCAATAATTACTTTCAAGAATTGAGGTGAAATTTATGTCATAAAATTAACCATTTTAAAAGGTACATTTCAGTGGCATTTACTACATTCAGAGTATTTTACAACTGCCACCTCCGTTAAGTTCCAAACATTTTTACCACCCCAGAAGAAAACCCTGTGCCCATTTAGTAGTTAACATCCCATTTTCCCCTCCACACAAACCATGAGTCTCATCCATCTGTCTCTCTGGATTTACCTATTATGTATATTTCATATAAATGTAATCATACATAGCCTTTTAAGTCTGTCTTTTTTCACTTAGCATGTTTTCATTGTTCGTCTATGTTTTAACATATATAAGTACATGCTAAAACATTTAATTTTAATATATAGGTATATATACATTCCTTATGGCTGAATGATATTCCATTCTATGTATATATCATATTTTGTTTATACATTTTCCCATTGATGGTGGTTTTACCTTTTGGCTGTTGTGAATAGTGCTATTTTGAACAGTTGTGTACAAGTGTTTGTTTATATACCTCATTTTAATTCTTTTTGGTATATACCTAGGAATGGAATTACTGTGCCATTTAGTAACTCAATTTTAACTTTTTAAGGAACCACCAAACTTTTTTCCCTAGTAACCGCAACCCCTTATTGTACATTTCTAGTTTCATTCCATAGTCATCAAAGAAGATACCTTGCGTGATTTTAGTTTTCTAAGATTTATTGAGACTGTTTTATGGCTTACTATATGGTCTACTCTGGAGAATGGTCCCTGTGCACTTAAAAAAACATACTCTGCTGCTGTTGGGTGGAGTCTGCCATTTTTAATTTGCCTTTTTCTTGGCTCAGCATTTGCCTGATTGCTATAAACCTTTAACTCTCTTCAAGAGTTCCCACAATTGATTCTGACAGCTTGCTCATTTTTTTCTTTTATTTTTCTGTGGCAGGACAGTCCTTTGGAGCTACCTAACCTGCCATATTTGCTGATATCACTTTTTATAATTACTTTTTACAACCAATATTTTATATACCCTCTTTAATATTCTGAGATAAAATATATAGGTGATAATACAAAGAGAAGTTTAAAAAATCAGTATAATACTTTAATTATAATATAAAAGAAATGAAAGTAATTTATAGTAAGGTAGTATGAATTTGTTATGTAAACGCTAACATGACATTGGAAAGCATAATGAAGTAGTAGTATGTTTTAAATAAGTTGGATTAAAGAAATGTAAGAAAAATCAGAATCCATTCTGTACAAGTGCTGATAAATGAAAGTCTAAAATCTAGTCATAGGCTGGGCACGGTGGCTCATGCCTGTAATCTCAGCACTTTGGGAGGCTTAGGCCGGCAGATCACTTGAGGTCAGGAGACCATCCTGGCCAACATGGTGAAACCCCATCTCTACTAAAAATATAAAAATTAGCAGGTCCTGTTGGCCAACACCTGTAATGCCAGCTACTGGCAGGCTGAGGCAGGAGAATCACTTGAACCTGGGAGGTGGAGGTTGCAGTGAGTCAAGATCGCGCCACTGCACTCCAGCCTGGGCGACAGCATGAGACTCTGTCTCAAAAATAAATAAATAAAATCTTATTATAAATACTAGACTTTTTTTTTATATAAATACAAGAAATGAGAGAAACCACCTGAAGTGAAGTTAAATTAGTACAAATTATAGACTAAAGTGGTGAAGGAAAGGAGAAAGTATGGTAGTCTTATAAATTTGTTGGACCTTATTTGGGAAAGCATTTATTTAGTAAATAGTGAAGAAATATCAGAGAACAAATCTTTTATTTTAAAATCTTAACATATATCAGATCAAGCATTTAGTCTTGAGTACTAAATGTCTTTGGAAACAATACCCTTTCATTGATAATGAGATTTAAAGTTGGACTTTTTTATAAAAAAAGCATTCATCGATCTCTGACTAGTATCAAAGTTTGAAAAAAAAGAGGCGGTTATTATAAAAATAAAGATTCAACTGATAATTTTTAGAGTGCATTTTTTATTTATCCACAGATAGCGACACATGATATGCAATATTTTTAGAACAACCAGTGAAATTAAATAAGAACTGTATTTCGTGTGTTGCCATAATTTAATATTTGGTACTAAGCCTGTTAAAAGAGTCTTACGTTCTCCATTACATATTTTAAATTGGCTTTATTGCTTTTACAGTGACTTCACTTTTACACTAAAACATTTTCAAATAAGTGCACAGTTTAAAATACAAGAAGCTAGGCTCAGGGACTCATGCCTATAAATCCCAGCACTTTGGGAGGCTAAAGTGGGAGGATTTCTTGATCCCAGAAGATCAAGACCAGCCTGGGCAACATAATGAGACTCTGTGTTTAAATCAACAAAAACAAGTGTAACTTTCTTCCCCAGAAGAGGATATGATACTCATAACTTGATTCAGAAGCTTTCTTTATTATACTGTTTAAATTGTGTTTGGCCTCCAGGTAGTTTGTTTTAGCTTAACTCTTAACAAATGTTGAATGGCTTGTTTCCTACTCATTTCAGATGGAATAATCACCCTTTCTATATTGTAAGTTCGTAAAGATTTTGTTGCTCAGTGTATCTTTTAAAGATAGAGTCATGCTTTTCCTGCTACCTAGTTATGGTGACAGTTAAATGAAATAATGTTTTTGAGAGTTCATAATGTGTTTATAAAAATCTGTGTTAAAAGCATTACTATTAATATTTTAATAATAAATATGACCTCGCATGTTCCAGAGGCTATTCTCTTGAGATAATTAAGTCTCAATCATAAGTCAACCTTTTGAGATTATGTAATTCTTCACATTAAAAATTAATTCATAATTTCTTGCCTTAGATTGCCCCTTAATCAGAATCACTTTGTAGGGGGAAGTATATTTTGTGACAAAGGTACTTTGTCCTTTGGTTATTGTATGTTTTGAAAATATGGAACAAACTTCCTTGCCTTTATTAGCACTTTCCAAGCTGGTGTTTTGTCTTAGATATGTAACTACCTTTATTTTCCTGAGAGCAACCTGCCTTCACATTGATTTAATTGCATTGTGATTTTTAGGTGTGACATGTATATGAATGTGAAAAGCAAAGCAAAACATTTAATAGTTTTTTGTGGCTTGTGTGTTTGATTTGCAGCCTTCAGGCAAACTAAAGCTATCTGAGGAGAATTTCTTCAATGTTCCTGCTTTCTTAACTGTGTCAGGACAACTTCATCTAGAAGTGATGTCGGGGTATGAAATTTTCCTTTCTCTTTTGCTTTGATGTATTATGGTTTGGTTGAGAGTGCTTCCCTTCCCATGCTCAAACCTAAAAGTTGAAATTAGTCTTAATCATTAGTTCACTTGAATTTTCCAAAATATTTAAGCTTCTTACTTGTAGTACAGACTTTTGTTTTCAGTGAAAAATGTAACACTGAAAATACAAAGTTGTCATTTTTTTCTTTTTACTAATCTTTCTTGCTTGAATCCCAAACATGTAATCAGAATTTATTTTAATTAATCATATTTATGGAAGTAAAGGCAATTTATAGTTTATTCTTGAACCAGGTATTAGTCCATTTCATTTTAAAGAGAGTAGTATTTGAAACAGATGGAATAATTTTTTTTTTCAGTAATTGGTGTAAATAAAATTAACTCATACATACATTTTGAGAGGTGTACAACAAATTACATTCTAAGTCAGATCAAATGAATTTTAGCAGCTGTCAGACCTCTGGAAAGTCACTGTATTCCTTGGGGCCTAACTTTTCTTTAAAACAGGATTGAGAAAGAAGATCTTTAAAATCCTATCTAAATCTTATATTCTGTAATTCTGTGGGTAATTCTCATTTATTTTAATTTTTTTTAGAGGTGGGATCTCGCTTATTGCCCAGGCTGGGGTATAGTTGCACAATCATAGCTCACAGTAGCCTCAAACTCCTGAGCTCAATTGGTTCTCCTGCCTCAGCCTTCTGAGTAGCTGGGACTACAGGCATATACCACCAAACCTGGCTAATTTTTTGTAGAGATGGGGTCTTGCTATGTACCAAGGCTGATCTCAAACTCTAGGCTCAAGTGATCTTCCTGCCTTAGGCCTCCCCAGTAACTGGAACTCAAGGCATGTGCCAGCACACCTAGCTAATTTTTAAAATTTTTTGTAGAGGTGGGGTCTCACCATGTGTCCTAGGCTGATCTCAAACTCTTGACTCAAGTGATTCTTCTGCCTCAGCCTCCCAAAGCACTGGGATTACAAGCATGAGCCACTGAGCCTGGCCTCTGGGGGTAATTTGTTAATGCAGACTCATCGAGTAGTGAGTTTTCTTTATGTATCTTTTTCTTTAAATTTTTTCTCATTATAGGGATTAGGACTTAAAAAAATCTTTTCTGGAAATAGCTCACTTGAAAGGAAGGGAATCTTTTGGTGTTTTCCATTGTTTTAAAAATGCACAGATGAGAAAACTCAAAGAAAATGTAATAGAATAATTTGCATGTTTACTTTTGTACTTTGCTAGAAGAATGGAAAGTCAGTGGTGGAATGAAGATAGTCTTGAAAGTAACATGTTCTTTTCTGATTTATCTTTGAAACAAAAATATGTTATTTGATAGTTCCAATAACCAAATGATTGGCAATATTAGCAGAATACTATGCAGAAAAAGTGTCATAATAACACTGAGATTATAGGATTTGCAGATCTGGATGTAGGAAAGGCCATGTCAAGCATGTCATGGAATGTTCTTATGCCTACGGAATTAAAATTTTAAAAAATTAAAAACATGACTCATTCAAATACAAAATGAATATGTATCAAAGATTTCATTCAATTGATTATATTACAGAGGAAACAAGTAAAATAGAAAACTGTTTCAAAGAGCATCTGAGGACCTCTGTATTTATAGACATTTTAATAATTGGAATAAGAGTGCTAGGTCAGTTACAAACTGGTTAATGTCCTACAGGACCAACACACCCTAACCTTTGGGATTATCTCTTCTACCTGGTAGAGTTATTTGCAACTGTACTGGGACAGATCTGTAAATTAGCATGTAACTTCACTTAATATGGGTTATTTAATTCAATATTAAATAGACTAATGAAACAAGTACATTTCCCTTTCCCTAAGTAATTAAGTAACCGTTGAATGGGCCTTTGTCCCCTTATTATTTAATACCTTGAAAGGACATCACCTTTTTAAGGCTACAGCTTTTGGCCTTATATTCAAGGTTTGGATAACCTTTCTTAACAGCCTTTTAGTATTTATTTCTATTATTTATAAAGTTAGAGGCAAGGTGTCTCCTCCCTCAGAAGTGTCATATGTGAAATATATAAACTTAGCAAATGTTTGTTTCTCTATTATAATACCACTAGTGTATTAAATATGCCTCTTTCCCAGTAAAGCGCAGTGAACCACAGAACACAGTGTTCTGTGAAACTTGACGGAAGATTAAATTGGTAGAATATTAGGTTTTGTATTTTTTTAGTGTGCCATGAAGTATTTCTACTACTGTCATTCAAATGTTCCTAGTTTAATATGCACAGTTCTAGGACTATTAATATGCAGAACATAATGTTTTTGATTAAAGCATGATTTATTCTCCAATAAGAAATTGTTAGTCCTTTTTCCCTCAGCTTTTTTTTTTCTTGAATTCAATTTAACAGACTTTATAAAAGGCAAAAGATTTATGCAATCTGAAGAGAAACCAGAGAATTAACAGACTTTTAAAATGGAGAAAATGGTAGTTAAATTTAGACAGTTAACATTTTCCAAAAGGATATCTCTGTTGGTTTAGTGGGTTTATGGTTCCATTTTAAAGCTTTTTTTAAAGTAAATATTCTATATTGGAATAATTTTTAATATATAGAAAGTTGAAAAGATAGTGCATAGTTTTGTATACTCCCTATCCAGTTTCCCCCATTGTAAACATCTTCCATGACCATGATACATTTGTCAAAACCAAGAATTAAATGTTATCACATTACTATTAATGAAGCTCTAGACTTTATTTGGATTTCACCAGCTTTTCCATTAACATCCTTTTTCTTTTTCCAGGATCCAATTCAGGGTACCACATAAAACTTAGTTGTCATGTTTCCCCAGTCTCTTCTATTCTGTGACAGTTTCTCAATTTTTCTTTTTTACGACCTGTGGAATATACTCTAATCTGGGTGTGTCTGACATTTTTCTCGTGATTAGACTAGGGTTATTTGGGTATTTTGAAAGAATACCACAGAGGCAAAGACTTGTCCTGTCACATTGTATCAGTGGATATGTGATATCCATATGATGATGTTAACCTTCATGACTTGAATAAGGTAGTGTTTGCCAAGTTTCTTTACTGAAAATACACTGTTTTTTCCCTTTTCTTACTGTAGTTTCTGGAAGTGAGTCACTAAGTCTAGTCTCCCCTCACTGGGGATGGGGGTTTGGGAAGAGGGTGATGGAGTTAAGAACCACCCGCAGGAGGGAGAATGTTTGGAATTCTATGTGAAAATTTGTTGTCTCTTTATCCCCCTTTATTTTTTATTTGTGTAATCATTTATATCTTAATGGACTTGTGTATTTCATAGTTTGGGCTATAATTCAGTGCTGTGTTATTTACTTTGATGCTTAAAACTGTTTTAGTTTTTGTTTTTGGGAACTCATTCAGATTGATTCTTACGTCCCTTTGACATGCCCCTGTACTTTGACTACTTCCTTATTCTCTGCTACTGCAAGATGCCTCAGCTTTGTTTGTTTGACATTCGTTCACCATCTTTATTTGTTTTTATTATTATTTTTTTTTATTATTTTTATTATTTTTTTATAGTCAGTAAACTTACACTGACATATTATTATTCCTCCAAAGTCCATAGCTTTTATGAGCATGCATTCTGTGCTTTTGGACAGATGACATATGCTCACCATTATAGTAACACACAGAATAGTTTTTGCTGCCCTAGAACTTTTCTATGCTCTGCCTAGCCATCCTTCCTTCCTAACCACTGGTAACCATTGACCGTTTTACCATCTCCATAGTCTTGCCTTTTCCAGAATGTCACGTAGTTGGAATCATACACCATAGAGCCCTTTTAGATTGGCTTCTTTTGCTTAGTAATATGAATTTAAAGTTCCTCCAGGACTTTTCATGGCTGGATAGCTCATTTGTTGTAGTGCTAAATAATATTCTGTTGCCTGGATGTAACACAATTTATCAATTCACCTGTTGAAAGACATCTTTTGGTTGTTTCCAAGTTTTGGCAGATTTCCCAGGCTTATTTTTTATTTTCCCTTCCCTAGTCCTAAAAATTAGTTATTTCTCCGAAGAGCCCTGGTTCCTTTTATTAGAAGATGGTATTTAGAAGCCAAAATTGGGTCACTGGATATGTTTGCTGTTACTGAGAGATGATTGCTTTAAAGCCTTTCAGTGGACAGAGATTTTTTTTTTTAACTAGAGAACGCTAAGTGAGTTTTCATTGCATTTTGCTTATGAATATAATTTATAAGTGGTAAGTTCATTCCAAGAGAGATGTAAATTGTAAAACCTGCAATTAAGAAATGTCTCATAATGAAGTATTCCATTTCTCATCAGTTAAAGTCAGAATTGGAGAAAGGCTCAGCCTAAAAAGAAAGAATGTTTATTATTATTACAGGGATTTTTTTCCTTCTTGGGCATTTTAATGCTAAGCCATGAAATAAAGCATATTTTAGGTTAAAACTGATGCTTTTCTCTTGAATGTTGTTGGAATAAATTAGTACAATTTTTCTAGAGGAATACCTTTTTACCCAGAATTTCATTTCTAGAAATTTTTTTTTTTTTTTATTATACTTTAGGGTTTTAGGGTACATGTGCACAATGTGCAGGTTTGTTACATATGTATCCATGTGCCATGTTGATTTCCTGCACCCATTAACTTGTCATTTAGCATTAGGTATATCTCCTAATGCTGTCCCTCCCCCCTCCCCCCACCCCACAACAGTCCCCGGAGTGTGATGTTCCCCTTCCTGTGTCCATGAGTTCTCATTGTTCAATTCCCACCTATGAGTGAGAACATGCGGTGTTTGGTTTTTTGTCCTTGCGATAGTTTACTGAGAATGATGTTTTCCAGTTTCATCCATGTCCCTACAAAGGACACGAACTCATCATTTTTTATGGCTGCATAGTATTCCATGGTGTATATGTGCCACATTTTCTTAATCCAGTCTATCGTTGTTGGACATTTGGGTTGGTTCCAACTCTTTGCTATTGTGAATAGTGCCGCAATAAACATACGTGTGCATGTGTCTTTATAGCAGCATGATTTATAGTCCTTTGGGTATATACCCAGTAATGGGATGGCTGGGTCAAATGGTATTTCTAGTTCGAGATCCCTGAGGAATCGCCACACTGACTTCCACAATGGTTGAACTAGTTTACAGTCCCACCAACAGTGTAAAAGTTTTCCTATTTCTCCACATCCTCTCCAGCACCTGTTGTTTCCTGATTTTTTAATGATGGCCATTCTAACTGGTGTGAGATGGTATCTCACTGTGGTTTTGATTTGCATTTCTCTGATGGCCAGTGATGATGAGCATTTTCTCATGTGTTTTTTGGCTGCATAAATGTCTTCTTCTGAGAAGTGTCTGTTCATGTCCTTTGCCCACTTTTTGATGGGGTTGTTTGTTTTTTTCTTGTAAATTTGTTTGAGTTCATTGTAGATTCTGGATATTAGCCCTTTGTCAGATGAGTAGGTTGCAAAAATTTTCTCCCATTCTGTAGGTTGCCTGTTCACTCTGATGGTAGTTTCTTTTGCTGTGCAGAAGCTCTTTAGTTTAATTAGATCCCATTTGTCAATTTTGGCTTTTGTTGCCATTGCTTTTGGTGTTTTAGACATGAAGTCCTTGCCCACGCCTATGTCCTGAATGGTATTGCCTAGGTTTTCTTGTAGGATTTTAATGGTTTTAGGTCTAACATATAAGTCTTTAATCCATCTTGAATTAATTTTTGTATAAGGTGTAAGGAAGGGATCCAGTTGCAGCTTTCTACATATGGCTAGCCAGTTTTCCCAGCACCATTTATTAAATAGGGAATCCTTTCCCCATTTCTTGTTTTTGTCAGGTTTGTCAAAGATCAGATAGTTGTAGCTATGTGGCATCATTTCTGAGGGCTCTGTTCTGTTCCATTGATCTATGTCTCTGTTGTGGTACCAGTACCATGCTGTTTTGGTTACTGTAGCCTTGTAGTATAGTTTGAAGTCAGGTAGCGTGATGCCTCCAGCTTTGTTCTTTTGGCTTAGGATTGACTTGGCAATGCGGGCTCTTTTTTGGTTCCATATGAACTTTAAAGTAGTTTTTTCCAATTCTGTGAAGAAAGTCATTGGTAGCTTGATGGGGATGGCATTGAATCTATAAATGACCTTGGGCAGTATGGCCATTTTCACGATATTGATTCTTCCAACCCATGAGCATGGAATGTTCTTCCATTTGTTTGTATCCTCTTTGATTTCATTGAGCAGTGGTTTGTAGTTCTCCTTGAAGAGGTCCTTCACATCCCTTGTAAGTTGGATTCCTAGGTATTTTATTCTCTTTGAAGCAATTGTAAATGGGAGTTCACTCATGATTTGGCTCTCTGTTTGTCTGTTATTGGTGTACAAGAATGCTTGTGATTTTTGTACATTAATTTTGTATCCTGAGACTTTGCTGAAGTTGCTAATCAGCTTAAGGAGATTTTGGGCTGAGACAATGGGGTTTTCTAGATATACAATCATGTCATCTGCAAACAGGGACAATTTGACTTCCTCTTTTCCTAATTGAATACCCTTTATTTCCTTCTTCTGCCTGATTGCTCTGGCCAGAACTTCCAGCACTATGTTGAAAAGGAGCAGTGAGAGAGGGCATCCCTGTCTTGTGCCAGTTTTCAGAGGGAATGCTTCCAGTTTTTGCCCATTCAGTAGGATATTGGCTGTGGGTTTGTCATAGATAGCTCTTATTATTTTGAGATACGTCCCATCAATACCTAATTTATTGAGAGTTTTTAGCATGAAGGGTTGTTGAATTTTGTCAAAGGCCTTTTCTGCATCTATTGAGATAATCATGTGGTTTTTGTCTTTGGTTCTGTTTATATGCTGGATTACATTTATTGATTTGCGTATGTTGAACCAGCCTTGCATCCCAGGGATGAAACCCACTTGATCATGGTGGATAAGCTTTTTGATGTGCTGCTGGATTCGGTTTGCCAGTATTTTATTGAGGATTTTTGCATCAATGTTCATCAAGGATATTGGTCTGAAATTCTCTTTTTTGGTTATGTCTCTGCCAGGTTTTGGTATCAGGATGATGCTGGCTTCATAAAATGTGTTAGGGAGGATTCCCTCTTTTTCTATTGATTGGAATAGTTTCAGAAGGAATGGTACCAGTTCCTCCTTGTACCTCTGGTAGAATTCAGCTGTGAACCCATCAGGTCCTGGACTCTTTTTGGTTGGTAAGCTATTGATTATTGCCACAATTTCAGAACCTGTTATTGGTCTATTCAGAGATTCAACTTCTTCCTGGTTTAGTCTTGGGAGGGTGTATTTGTCGAGGAATTTATCCATTTCTTCTAGATTTTCTAGTTTATTTGCATAGAGGTGTTTGTAGTATTCTCTGATGGTAGATTGTATTTCTGTGGGATCGGTGGTGATATCCCCTTTTTCGTTTTTTATTGCATCTATTTGATTCTTCTCTCTTTTCTTCTTTATTAGTCTTGCTAGCGGTCCATCAATTTTGTTGATCTTTTCAAAAAACCAGCTCCTGGATTCATTAATTTTTTGAAGGGTTTTTTGTGTCTCTATTTCCTTCAGTTCTGCTCTGATTTTAGTTATTTCTAGCCTTCTGCTAGCTTTTGAATGTGTTTGCTCTTGCTTTTCTAGTTCTTTTAATTGTGATGTTAGGGTGTCAATTTTGGATCTTTCCTGCTTTCTCTTGTGGGCATTTAGTGCTATAAATTTCCCTCTACACACTGCTTTCAATGTGTCCCAGAGATTCTGGTATGTTGTGTCTTTGTTCTCATTGGTTTCAAAGAACATCTTTATTATTTCTGCCTTCATTTCATTATGTACCCAATAGTCATTCAGGAGCAGGTTGTTCAGTTTCCATGTAGTTGAGCGGTTTTGAGTGAGTTTCTTAATCCTGAGTTCTAGTTTGATTGCACTGTGGTCTGAGAGACAGTTTTTTATAATTTCTGTTCTTTTACATTTGCTGAGGAGAGCTTTACTTCCAACTATGTGGTCAATTTTGGAATAGGTGTGGTGTGGTGCTGAAAAAAATGTATATTCTGTTGACTTGGGGTGGAGAGTTCTGTAGATGTCTATTAGGTCCACTTTATGTAGAGCTGAGTTCAATTCCTGGATATCCTTGTTAACTTTCTGTCTCGTTGATCTGTCTAATGCTGACAGTGGGGTGTTAAAATCTCCCATTATTATTGTGTGGGAGTTTAAGTCCCTTTGTAGGTCACTGAGGACTTGCTTTATGAATCTGGGTGCTCCTGTGTTGGGTGCATATACATTTAGGATAGTTAGCTCTTCTTGTTGAATTGATCCCTTTACCATTATGTAATGGCCTTCTTTGTCTCTTTTGATCTTTGTTGGTTTAAAGTCTATTTTATCAGAGACTAGGATTGCAACCCCTGCCTTTTTTTGTTTTCCAGTTGCTTGATAGATCTTCCTCCATCCCTTTATTTTGAGTCTATGTGTGTCTCTGCACGTGAGATGGGTTTCCTGAATACAGCACACTGATGGGTCCTGACTCCTTATCCAGTTTGCCAGTCTGTGTCTTTTGATTGGAGCATTTAGCCCATTTACATTTAACGTTAATATTGTTATGTGTGAATCTGATCCTGTCATTATGATGTTAGTTGGTTATTTTGCTCGTTAGTTGCTATAGTTTCTTCCTAGCCTCAATGGTCTTTACAATTTGGCATGTTTTTGCAGTGGCTGGAACCGGTTGTTCCTTTCCATGTTTAGTGCTTCCTTCAGGAGCTCTTTTAGGGCAGGCCTGGTGGTGACAAAATCACTCAGCGTTTGCTTGTCTGTAAAGTATTTTATTTCTCCTTCACTTATGAAGCTTAGTTTGGCGGGATAGGAAATACTGGGTTGAAAATTCTTTTCTTTAAGAATGTTGAATATCGGCCCCCACTCTCTTCTGGCTTGTAGAGTTTCTGCTGAGAGATCAGCTGTTAGTCTGATGGGCTTCCCTTTGTGGGTAACCCGACCTTTCTCTCTGGCTGCCCTTAACATTTTTTCCTTCATTTCAACTTTGGTGAATCTGACAATTATGTGTCTTGGAGTTGCCCTTCTCGAGGAGTATCTTTGTGGCGTTCTCTGTATTTCCTGAATCTGAATGCTGGCCTGCCTTGCTAGATTGGGGAAGTTCTCCTAGATAATATCTTGCAGAGTGTTTTCCAACTTGGTTCCATTCTCCCCATCATTTTCAGGTACACCAATCAGACGTAGGTTTGGTCTTTTCACATAGTCCCAAATTTCTTGGAGGCTTTGTTCATTTCTTTTTATTCTTTTTTCTCTAAACTTCCCTTCTCTCTTCATTTCATTCATTTCATCTTCCATCAGCGATACCCTTTCTTCCAGTTGATCGCATCTGCTACTAAGGCTTCTGCAATCTTCGCGTAGTTCTCGAAACTTGGCTTTCAGCTCCATCAGCTCCTTTAAGCCCTTCTCTCCATTGGTTATTCTAGTTATCCATCCTTCTAATTTTTTTTCAAAGTTTTTAACTTCTATGCTATTGTTTTGAATTTCCTCTCGTAGCTCAGAGTAGTTTGATCGTCTGAAGCCTTCTTCTCTCAACTCATCAAAGTCATCCTCCATCCAGCTTTGTTCCGTTGCTGGTGAGGAACTGCGTTCCTTTGGAGGAGGAGAGGTGCTCTGTTTTTTAGAGTTTCCAGTTTTTCTGCTCTGTTTTTTCCCCATCTTTGTGGTTTTATCTACTTTTTGTCTTTAATGATGGTGATGTACAGATGGGTTTTTGGTGTGGATGTCCTTTCTGTTTGTTAGTTTTCCTTCTACCAGACAGGACCCTCAGCTGCAGGTCTGTTGGAGTTTACTAGAGGTCCACTCCAGACCCTGTTTGGCTGGGTGTCAGCAGCGGTGGCTGCAGAACAGCGGATTTTCGTGAGACCACAAATTCAGCTGTCTGATAGTTCCTCTGAAAGTTTTGTCTCAGAGGAGTACCCGGTTGAATGAGGTGTCAGTCTGACCCTACTGGGGGGGTGCCTCCCAGTTAGGCTGCTCAGGGGTGAGGGACCCACTTTAGGAGGCAGTCTGTCCGTTCTCAGATCTCCAGCTGCGTGCTGGGAGAACCACTACTCTCTTCAAAGCTGTCAGTCAGACAGGGACATTTAAGTCTGTGGAGGTTCTTGCTGAGTTTTTGTTTGTCTGTGCCCTGCCCCCAGAGGTGGAGCCTACAGAGGCAGGCAGGCCTCCTTGAGCTGTGGTGGGCTCCACCCAGTTCGAGCTTCCTGGCTGCTTTGTTTACCTAAGCAAGCCTGGGCAATGGCGGGCGCCCCTCCCCCAGCCTCGCTGCCGCCTTGCAGCTTGATCTCAGACTGCTGTGCTAGCAATCAGCGAGACTCCGTGGGCATAGGACCCTCCGAGCCAGGTGCAGGACACAATCTCCTAGTGTGCCGTTTTCCAGGCCCATTGGAAAAGCGCAGTATTAGGATGGGACTGACCCGATATTCCAGGTGCCCTCTGTTTCCCCTTTCTTTGACTAGGAAAGGGAACTCCCTGACCCCTTGCGCTTCCCGAGTGAGGCAATGCCTGCTTCGGCTCGCGCACAGTGCGCTTCACCGACTGTCCTGCACCCGCTGTTAGGCACTCCCTAGTGAGATGAAACCGGTACCTGAAGCAGAAATGCAGAAATCACCCATCTTCTGTGTCGCTGGGGCTGGGAGCTGGAGACCGGATCTGTTCCTATTCGGCCATCTTGGCTCCACCACCGAAATTTTTCTTAAGGAAATGATCTGACAACTCTGCAGAGAAGCCTAAACAAAAATGTTGAAAGCAACTTTTATTTATAATAATGAAAAATTACTAATAATCTAACTGTCCGTTCAAGATTTGTTAAACCTCAGTATACCAAGAAAATTAGTCATCATCATTTATCATCTGGGGCTAATGGGCCTTATTTTTAAAAAATATTTTAAAGCCATCTTGTAGTTAGTACACAGAAGTATAAATAAAGGGACAGTGAAGATCAACTTTATTAGAAATTTTCAGAAGAATTTAAACATAGCAAGTCAAAAAAATTAAATTGTTATATTGAGAGAGAACGTATATGCCGTAAAATTCACCAATTTGAAGTGTGCAGTTCAGTGGGTTTTAGCATATTTTGCAGATATTCAAGTATCACTGACACAATTTTAGAATACTTTCCAATATTTATAATTTTAAGTTTTTTTTTTTTACCACTCCCAAAAGACAAATTTTTCCCATTAGCATTCACTCCCTATCCTCTTCTTTGCCCCCACCCCTGGGCAACCACTAATTAATCTAAGTTCTCTCTCTATGAATTTACCTATTCTGGAATATTTATCATATGTAGATAGAATCACACAGTAAATTGTATTTTGTGACTGGTTTATTTCATTTAGCAGATGTTTTCAAAGTTCATCCAACTCGCATCATGTATCAGTACTTCATTCCTTTTTATTCCCAAATAGCATTCCATTACATAGGTATATAATATTTTGCTTCATTTATCAGATAATGAGCATTTGGGTTGTTTCTCCTTTTGGCTCTTGTAAGTAATGTTGCTGTGAACATTTGGGTAGAAGTTTTTGTGTGGACATGTTGTCATTTCTCTTTGGTAGATACCTAGGAGCGAAATTAATGGGTCATGCAGTAACTATGTTTAACTGTGTGAGGAATTGCTAGTCTGTTTTCCACAGAGGCTGGACCATTTTACAGTCCCACCAGCAATAGCAAAAGCATTCCAGTTTCTCCACATCCTTGCAAATGTTTATTATTGTCTTTTTTATTGTAGCTGTTCTAGCAGATGTAAAGTAGTATCTCATGATGGTTTTGACTTTCATTCCCCTGATTGCTATTGATGGGTTTTCATCATTAAACTCAATGAGCACGTGAACAGGTATGGAGCATCTTTCCATGTGCCTGTTGGCCATTTGTCTGTATTTTATTTGGAGAAATGTCTGTGTAAATCCTTGAGTTATTTTTAAAATTGGATTGTCTTTTTATTGAGTTTTGAGAGTTCTTTATATATTCTGCATACAAGTCCTTTATTAAATATATGATTTGCAAATATTTTTTCCCCGTTTGGTGGATTTTCTTCTCACATCCTTGATGTTGGCAAACTCAGATTTTCATTTTCACTTTTCTGGGTTTTGAAAGTACTCCAGATGGACATAGCCTATTGAATGCAGCAAACTGCTGCATGCTGCCATGCATGAACCTGGAACATATGCTATCCTTTGAATACTGATTCCAGATTTTTAAATACATCTTTAATAGGCTCTAACTTATTATTACTTCTGAAACTTATACATTTACATTATAAAAAAAATGCTTTTGAATATTTTGTCCCCTTACAATTTTGTTGAAGGAAGAGTGGCCATCTTTTTTGCCCCATAATTGCAAAACATTTTTATTTTTAGATTGTACACCAATTAGAATGATCAAATTAATGAATTCTTCTATTTCTGCATCATCTTTTTTTTTCCTAAACACCTTTATAAAATACTTGCTTCAGCATTTGTTCACTTATTAACCTTATTAAGTAAATTTTGGTGTACAAATATCATAAATGATGAAGGAATATTGCCACATATCCTTTTAGAAAATGGGATGGTCCAAGTTCTTGTAAATTATTACATAATGAAATCCTTATTGTGGAATCACTCATTGGATGAAAATACTGAATTTGTTTTTTGTCTTGTAATGTATTTTTCACTTAACAGTTCTTATGTTTGAGAAAATTCACTTAGATATCATTATCTGAAAGCTCTTTGTCTGAGAGTTCACTTACACAACCAATTTTACCATTATCATTAGAGAGTAGATTGTCAACCAGGCGCAGTGGCTCATGCCTATAATCCCAGTGCTTTGGGAGGCTGAGGTGGAAGGATCACTTGAGTCCAGAAGTTTGAGACCAGCTTGGGCAACACACGAAACCCTATCTCTACCAAAAAAAAAAAAAAAAAAATTAGCTGGATGTAGTGGCACATACCAGTATTCCAAACTACTTGGGATGCTAAGGCAGGAGGGCGCTTAAGCCCAGGAGATTGAGGCTGCAGTAAGCTATGATTAAGCCACTGCACTCCAGCCTGGGCAACAAAAAGGGGAGGAGATTGTTGCTGCCTCTTTGCATTCATGTTCTGATTTGTCTAATAACTATGAAATACGTTTATCATTTTAATTCTCTTTGTTAGTGTGAGTGAAAAATAAAGATCTGAATTCTGAACTGTGATCTGCAAAAACTACAAAAAGGCTACAACCATCTATCCGGGCTTTTCTTATACCTTCTTGAAAGATGACACAGGCCTGGCGCAGTGGCTTAAGCCTTCAGTCTCAACACTTTGAGAGGCTGAGGTAGGAGGATCACTTGAAGCCAGGAGTTAAAGACCATCCTAGGCAACATAGTGGGACCTAGTCTCTACAAGCAAACAAACAAAAACCACAAACCAAGCATGGTGGCATGTGCCTGTAGTCCTAGCTACTTAGAGAGTAAGGCAAGAAGATTGCTGGAGCCCAGGTGTTGCAGACTGCAGTGAGCTGTGATCACAACGCTACACTCTAGCCTGGGCAACAGAATGAAACCCCACCTCTTAAAAAAAAAAAAAAAAAGAGGGAGAGAATAAGAAAACTGAAATTGATATAATGTTGACAATTTATCTTACTGTTACATTTTCCTCTTAGCACCCATCATTCTTCTATTACTTTTTTTTTTTTTTTTGAGATGGAGTCTTGCTCTGTCACCCAGGCTGGAGTGCAGTGGCACTGACCTCGGCTCACTGCAACCTCTGCCTCTCGGGTTCAAGCGATTTTCCTGCCTCAACCTCTCGAGTAGCTGGGATTACAGGTGCCCACCACCACCTGTGTTGTTTTTGTATTTTTAGCAGAGACGGGGTTTCATCATGTTGGCCAGGCTGTTCTTGAACTCCTGATCTCAGGTGATCCACCCACCTCGGCCTCCCAAAGTGTTGGGATTACAGGCATGAGCGACTGTGCCAGGCCTATCTTCTTACTATTTTACTCTTATTTAACATAATTAGAACAATTAGTAATGACGAATAATTACTAAGATGATGAAATGGCAAAATGTTTTAAGATACAGGAAAAATAACACCAAACCCCCATATATAGCTTAGATTTATGAAAGGATTCAGTGGGCTTTATTCTGTTGTTAAAGTTTAATATAAATTTATGTTTTTATGGATAAACCTCCACAGTTGCTTGAACCGTGTCCCGAAAAAAGACAAGCCCTAACCTGTGATTGCAACCTTTTTTAGAAACAGGGTCTTTGCAGATGTAATCAAGCTAAGATGAAATCATACTGGATTAGGGTGTGCCCTAAATCCAGTGACTGGTATTTTTATAAGAGAAGGGAGAGAGAGATTTGGATATAGAGATGTAGGAGACACACACACGGGGAAGAATGCTAAGATAGAGCATTCTGTGAAGCCAAAAGCGGAGATTTGAGTGATGATGCCTAGGATTGCTGAGAGCCACCAGCAACTAGGAAGAAGCAAGGAAGGATTCTTCCCTAGAACCTTCAGAGGAAGCACAACCTTGCTGGCACTTCCATTTCAGATTTGTAGCTTCACAGCTGAGAGAATACATTTCTGTTATTTTAAGCCAACAGAATATAGCAAATTCTCATGGCAGCCTTAGGAAACTAATACAACCTTTAAGAGTATATGAGTCGTGAATTATTAATTTTTTATAAATATTTAAAATATTTCAAAAATATTATCTATTTTTATAAATATAACTGTTTGACCAAGAAACTCAAAAACTAGCTGGGCGTGGTGGCTCACACCTGTAATCCCAGCACTTTGGGAGGCCGAGGCAGGCGGATCACAAGGTCAGGAGATCGAGACCATCCTGGCTAACATGGTGAAACCCTGTCTCTACTAAAAAAATTAGCCAGGCGTGGTGGCATGCGCCTGTAGTCCCAGCTACTCGAGAAGCTGAGGCAGGAGAATCGCTTGAACCCAGGAGGCGGAGGTTGCAGTGAGCTGAGATCGTGCCATTGCACTCCAGCATGGGCGACAAGAGTGAAACTCCATCTCAAAAAAAAAAATAAATAAATAAATAAGAAACTCAAAAACTAAAATTGGGTATAATGAGTCCTAGCAGTATATTGAGGGTTAAATTATTTATGATTTGTTCATATAATGGATTACTGTACAGCTATTAAGATTGATCATAAGTCTTTACATCATGCTGTTTTTTAAGAAGTGGTTATGAAACAGATAGAGTATGATTCTGGTTTTTTAACTGTATACATATATTCATAGAAAAAGAGTGGAAGAATATATGACAATATTCAGCTTGTAAAAATGGCTATTTCTGCTAATTTTTATTTTCTTCCTCAAATTTATTTTTTCAGATTTGAAAAATCAGTGTTCATTACTTTTATAATCAGGAAAAAACTTAGCTATTTTCATTTTGGGGGAATCAACTTGGGCTTTGGGCTGATTTCATTCCTGTTTGGTTAATTGGTTAGTTTGTGATTGGTACATGCAGTTCTAAATTGACTCCCTTCGATTATTTAATCAATTCAGATAATGAGCTCAGAAGCCATGAAACATTCATACTCAGGATGCTCTTACCCTGTTTTGTGGCTGTGGCGGGAATGTCATTATATGAATCTGAGTTAAAGCTTTACAATTGGGTGTGAAACTGACTTCCCGTCTGCTCATAAGACTTTCTCATTCTTCATTCCCTTGATACTGAATTTTGTTTATTTATAGTCATTTGATTTTTGAGATCTTTTTGATTATGATTCATGGCTTGCATGTTTGCGTTTCTAATGCTGTTCTCTATAGCATTAGATTGCTTTTTCCATATGTGGTCATTCCTAAAGGCTCAACTGAAATAACGACTTTCTACTTGACTCTCTTCCTGCTTTTCTCATAGAAATTATTTTTATCTTTTTCTGCTCCCTTATAGTACTCATTCATTTCATGACATAAAGAAAAGAAATTCTGGCTGGGTACGGTGGCTCATGCCTGTAATCCTAGCACTTTGGGAGGCCGAGGTGGGCAGATCACAAAGTTAGGAGATCAAGACCATCCTAGCTAACACGGTGAAACCCCATCTCTACTCAAAATACAAAAAACTAGCTGGGCGTGGTGGTGGGCGCCTGTAGTCCCAGCTACTCGGGAGGCTGAGGCAGGAGAATGGTGTGAACCCAGGAGGCAGAGCTTGCAGTGGGCTGAGATTGCGCCCCTGCACTCCAGCCTGGGTGAAAGTGCGAGACCCCATCTCAAAAAAAAAAAGAAATTGTTTGTTTTTTAACATTTAGCCATTTTGTAGTTCTTTTTCATATGTAATTCTCCAAGGTTTTAAATCCCTTGAAGACAAGTCTGTCTTAGCTCCATGTCCTCATAATCACTAGCAAGTAGTAGTTAAACTGAATTTGTAAAGCATAAATTCTCATTCTTTTATAATTTTCCTCTACTGGTTTATACAGTCGTTCTCCATATATCTGAGGGGGACTGGTTGCAGGATCCCTCTCCAGATACCAAAACTTGCAGATGCCCACGTATTTGCATATAACCTATGCACATCCTCCCATATATTTTAAATTAATCTCGATTTCTTATAATACCTAAAACAATTAAATGCTATGTGAATAGTTATACTGTATTTTTAAAATTTGTATTATTTTTTATTGTTGCATTATTTTTTGCTTTTCCCAAGTATTTTCAATCCGAAGTCGGTTGAATCTGTAAATGCAGAGGGCCGACTATACTACAGTGTTGAGGCTACAACGGGAGTTAAGTCTATGTTAATAATTCCTTTTACTTCATGGAAATTATATAACCGTGAAACCTAAGATCTTTATTGTTATTGTTAACTGAATGTGTTTGTGAATGATGATAAATACACTTCTTTAAGGAGTGTATTAATTAAGTTCAAAGTTAACCCTGTGTAGATAGAAATATGAATTAACAGACTATTGGTATAAATGACTGAGGAACTTCGTTATAAACTCCTTGCTAATTGCATTTTCTGTATAGTATTGACAGAAGGCAAGTGTTTATGGCAGGTCGATCAGCAAGTGCAAAGGCTTTTAAGTAGGAATATTTAGCTTGCTTGGGTTAAAATAGAGAGAATGTAGATACTTTAGTTAACCAGGGGTTGGGTATCGCTAGGTGAATTTGATGGAAGTAAATAGGCTTAGAAGGTTATAATGATGGACCAAGGAATCTGTGCTGGGTAAGAAGTGAGGAAGTGGAGGTAGAGGGTGATAATGGAAAAAATGGTTGAACATAAAGAATCAGAGGTCTTAATGAAAAATTGTTGGAGTGGAAATACTAGACTAAAAACCTGGACGAATATGAGGTGGTAGTCAAAGTATTGCTCTTGTGAAATTCCTGTTTCTAACATGGATTCTTTGCTCAGCTCCCCACCTATGAACTGAAATGCCAGTTCTCTTCTTTGGTTGAGGAACAAGTACCTCAAATTCAGCATGTTCAAAATGAAATTCATCATCTTTTTCCCTAAATCTTTTTTTTCCTGAATTCCCTGTCTCAGGAAATGGTACCACCAACCTTCCTGTTTGTCAGATGAGATTTATGGAAATCATTCTAAATTCTTGTTCCATACCCTTTGAATCCTTTCACTCATTTGCTTCCACGTCCCTTTGCTTCAGCTATCCTAAACTGCGTATAATATTCTAAGCACATCATCCCATTTCACACATTTGTATTCCTTTGCATATGCTGTTTTTCTGCCTGGAATTTGCTTTCGCCCTGCCTTTGTCTGGCTAACTCCTGCCCATTAGGCTAAACTCAACTTAAAAATGATGTCACCCAGAACGTTACCACCACCATCAGCTCCTCCTTGTTTAAATGTCCTTCTGTGTGCCCGTGTTGCTTTGTGCCTACCTATTTTGTAACATGGAATCATTGGTTTATTTCTCTATAGCTTAGACTATGAGCTTTTCATTTTAGGGATTGTCTTATTTAATTTTTTAACTATTAATACAAAATAAAGACAATTATCTATTGGAAAGGGGTTTCTATCAATTCTATTTATCAGAAAATATTGAAATTATTATCTTCCCATTAGACTATAAAGTCCTTAATCTGTGTCTTGTTCGTCTTTGTCATCTCAGCTTCTGTTACTGTCACGTTGCCTGATCCAGGGCTCAAAAATCAGTCTTAGTTTAATTTATTGAGAAACTGTGTGTACCAAAAAGTAGACATGAACAAGACAGATACAATTTCAACCTTCATGACCCTATAGAGTCTGATGAGCAAGATGAGCATTAAACGAGAAATTAGGAGTGTGATTACTGTTATAAAAAACACTGTCCTGAGGGCAAGAAGAGCATATGTCAAGAAAATTTTGCCTTGTCTACGTTGAATTGAATTTAGAGGTAACCTTATCAGTAGAGTGATTACACGGAAGTGCATTTTTAAATGTCATTCATGTTTAATGACCATTGGCTGTTATATTTGATGCAGATTCTATTCCTTTCGTATTCTTGGACAAACAGAAATCCAGTTAATATAGCTCTTTCTCCCCATTATTGTAGAGCATTTTATGGTGTACAGTTTTTTAATTATCCTAATGCATGTTGTTTGTGTTTGGCTCTGGGATGTCTCTGTACTTTTATGTCATGTTTGATATATTATACTTGAATAAATTCTATTTAGCCACATTATCCAAAGATAGAAAACTGTAGCTTTTCTGCCCTGTTTCTTTATCAACTTCCAAATACTTAGAATCTTTTATAAACCTTTACATGAAGAAGTTGTTCCTTTGTAGCCTGACTTTTCATGGCCCAGAGAAATGGTTGAAGATTCTGGATATGTTTAGTACAGGGAAGACAAAGAGGAGACATGATTTTATAGTTGTTGAAGTCTATCTGGTGGGTTTCTGTAAGAGATATATACAGAAGAGTAAATGATTTTCTTAAAGAACAACTTTATTGAGATATAATTCACATACCTTAAAATTCATCCATTAAAAGTATACAATTCAGGCCAGGTGCAGTGGCTCAGGGCTGTAATATCAGGGCTTTGGGAGGCTGAGGCAAGAGGATGGCTTGAGCCTAGCGTTTGAGACTGGACTGGGCAATAGCAAGACTCCCTCTTAAATTGTTTTGTTGTTGCTTTTTAATCAGCCAGGCATGGTGGTGCACCCCTGTAGTCCCAGCTTCTTTAGAGGCTGAGGCAGGAGGATTGCTTGAGCCCAGGATTCAAGGCTGCAGTGAGCTATAAACACACCACTGCACTCCAGCCAGAGTAACAGAGCCGGACCCTGTCTCTTAAAAGAAATAAAAGTAAACAATTCAATCGTTTTTACTATGATCACAAAGTTGTACAGCCATCAACATTATCTAATTTTGTAACATTTTTATCACTCCAAAAAGAAACTCCAAACCCATTAGCAGTCACTTCCCATTTTCTCCTACCCCCAGCCCCTAGCAAACACTACTGAATCAGAACCCCTGGGAGTGGGACCTCCCAACCTGTGTCACAGGCCCCCAGGTGATGCTGATGCTGAGAACCACTACTTTAGAGAAAGATGCTTTGTTCCCTGAGTGGTGAGGATATCTGGCTTCTAGCTATGCTGATGGGTGGGTGGGAGAGCATTTACTTTTCATTCGTAAACTCTTAGTGCATCCCCATTTCTCCTACCCCCAGTCTCACCAAGGTTTTGTGTGTCAGTCACTTATCTTCTGCTGCGGCATACTTCATATTCCAGATAACAGCTTCCATGCTTTGCCATATTGGTCATCACTCAGCCATCTGTTTTCTGTCCTTCAGTAATTTGTCGCGATCTCTTGTCCACCGAAGGCCCCCTTCATGATTCTTCCTTTTAGTTTATTATTATTTTAAAGTTGTCTCAGGAAGAAGTGAATATAAATATCTGCCTAATTCACCATTTTAACTTCATTTTTACTAGCTTGAATGGTATTAATTTGCTTTTCTTTAATTGCTAGTTAGGTTATACATTATTTGCATAATGATTTAGTGTCTCTAATGTGCTAACTCTGCAGTGTCTGCTTCCCGGCTTTGGAAATCTAAATACTGGATTCTGTACCCATTTCTAGTATTGAATTCCTTTGTGAAGGGAGTACTAACCTGCCTTTTCTCCATTTCAAGTGTATGGGACGCCACTCTTCTGTTACCTAATTCACTGAGGTCTGTCTAGCTAAGCAGAAAAAGTATCTGAAGGATTGAGTGCCTTTGTAATAAGCAAGTTTCATGTGAGTTATTTAAAAAAAAATACCCAGTGAGCCTTTTGAGCAGTTATAGAAATAGAACACATTGTGCCTGAAATGCAATGCCTGTTGATATTCTCTAAAAGCAAGTGCAGGTTACTGTAGTGAGATGTGTTAGGCAGTTTTTGCACTGCTATAAAGAAATACCTGGCACATTGGGTCATGCCTGATATCCCACACTTTGGGAGGCTGAGGTGGTCAGATCACTTTCAGTCCAGAAGTTTGAGACCAACGTGGGCAACATGGCAAAACTCCATCTCTACAAAAAATACAAAAATTAGCCAGACAGGTGGCGTACGCCTGTAGTCCTAGCTACTCGGGAGGCTGAGGGTAGAGGATTTGTTGAGTCCGGGAGGTCGAGGCTGCAGTGAACAGAGATCATGCCGCTGAACTCTAGCCTGGGTGACAGAGTGAGACCCTGTCTCAAAAAATAGAGAAATACCTGAGACTGGGTAATTTGTGGGAAAATAGGTTGAATTGGCTAACAGTTTTGTAGGCTATACAGGAAGCATAGTAGTGTCTGCTTCTCGTGGGGCTTCAGGAAGCTTCTAATCGTGGCAGAAGGCAAAGGAGTATGCGTCTCACATGGTGAGAATCGGAGCAAGTGTGTGTGTAGGGGTGTGTGTCACATGCTTTTAAATGATCACATCACGTCCCACCATCACAAACACAGCATCAAACCATGAGGGATCCACCCCCATGATCCAGACACCACCCACAAGGCCCCACCTCCAGCATTGGGTATTACAATTCAACATGAGATTGGGGCAGAGACAAGTAGCCCAACTATATCATGAGGCATCAGATTAATCCTTAGTAGACCAGTATGTACAGTAATTGGAGTTATAACTGCCTCCCAGGTTCAAGCAATTCTCCTGCCTCAGCCTCCCCAGTAGCTGGGATTACAGGTGCCCGCCACTACACCCGGCTAATTTTTGTATTTTTAGTAGAGACGTGGTTTTACCATGTTGACCAGGCAGGTCTCAAACTCCTAACTTCAGGTGATCCGCCCACCTTGGCTTCCCTAAGTGCTGGGATTACAGGCATGAGCCACCGCGCCTGGCCCACATGTTCTTACTTATTTGTGGGATCTAAAAATCAAAACAATTGAACTCATGGAGATAGAGAATAGGATGGTTACCAGAGGCTGGCAAGGGTAGTGGGCAGGTGTGCAAGTGAGGTGGGGATGGTTAATAGGTACAAAAAAAAATAGAGTGAATAAGACCTTAGTATTTTATACTTAATATGTGATTGCACAATAAGGAGACTAGTCAATAATTTAATTGTACATTTTATTTTATTTTCGAGATAGTCTCACTCCGTCACCCAGGCTAGAGTGCAGTGGTGCAATCTCGGCTCACTGCAACTTCTGCCTCCCAGGTTCCAGTGATTCTCCTGCCTTAGCCTCTCGAGTAGCTGGGATTACAGGCACCCGCCACCATGCCCGGCTAATTTTTGTATTTTTGGCAGAGGCAGTGTTTCACCGTGTTGGCCAGGATGGCCTCAAACTCCTGACCTCAGGTGATCTGCCTGCCTCAGCCTCCCAAACTGCTGAGATTACAGGTGTGAGCCACTGTGCTCAGCCTAATTGTACATTTTAATATAACTAAAAATGTAATTGGATTGTTTGTAACACAAAGAATAAATGCTTGAGGAAATGGATACCCAATATTCCATGATGTGATTTTTACTGATTGAGTGCCTGTACACGACATCTTATGTATCCCATATTTGTGAATAAATATGTATTCACAAAAATTAAAAATATAAATTTTAAAAATTTTTAAGTAGAATATGAGATAGTCTCACACAGAGGGTGACCAGTGCTGTTGAGAATGAAGTAGCTACTAAGATAATGTTATCCTTGCCAAAAAGTACTGATCTTGTTCAAATGAATGATTGTGTTAGTTGAGGTAAATGCAGTAGGAGATAAATTGGAATTCTGGCTACTTTATATACTAGTTTTATAAGCTTAATGAGTGAGCCTCCACTTCCTAATCTATAAAAATACATTATAGTGGCCACATTACAGAGCTGTTGTAAGCATTGGATACCATGTAAAGCCCAGTGTTTACTCCTGTGCAGGCACTGAAATATTAGGTGCTATGTTGATGGTAATGAGAGCCTCTGGGTCCTGGAGAACATTGGGTGAATTATAAAGGACTCGCTGCAGAGAAAAGCCAAGGTAGTGTGGCCAGGAAGAAATAGCTGGCAGGTAATAATCAAATTGTTTTATATTACTAACAGAATTGGAGTTCATACAAAGCAGAGGATTGGAACAAGCTGCTGGGTTTCAGGACTCTCACAAGACAGATCAGAAGTTTAAACTAAATCAGCACCTGGAATGGAGGAAAGAATTAAGACAGAGAAATCAATTAACTGTCAGAGTTTGAAGACTAAGTCAGAACTAAACTAAGAAGTGAGAGCAAGTTAGGGTATATTCTGCCCTAAGAGCTGTAGTCATTTATGTTGGCAATGAGGTGTCATTATGTTCCAGATTCTTTTGTTCTTGGAAGGACATTGTTGTTGTGCCCCTTCTGGGGTTCCTGGAGCCTGATACTTCTCCTTTCATACAATAGTTGGAACAAGATTATAGTTTAAATAATTAAGTAGCAGAATAAACCAGTTTATTGGTAAGTTATTCCTGTTATCGTTGTTTCTTTTTCTTTTTTTAAATACCTTCAGCCAGCCCATACCAGTTAATGTTGTTTCTTAATCAACTTTATTGAGGTATACTTTATAATAAAAATGAACCCATTTAAAATACATCATTTTAAATATATTTTAAATACATGTTTTGACAAATTCTTTTTTTTTTTTTCTTTTAGGACGGGAGGTTTGCTCTGTCGCCCAGGCTGGAGTGCAGTGAGGCAATCTTGGCTCACTGCAAGCTCCGCCTCCAGGATTCACGCCATTCTCCTCCCTCAGCCTTTCGAGTAGCTGGGGCTGCAGGCACCTGCCACCACACCTGGCTAATTTTTTGTAGTTTTAGTAGAGAGGGGATTTCACTGTGTTAGCCAGGATGGTCTCGATCTCCTAACTTTGTGATCCACCCGTCTTGGCCTCCCAAAGTGCAGGGATTACAGGCATGAACCACCGCGCCTGGCCTGTTTTGACAAATTCTTATACCTCAGTAACTACTTCCATCATCAAGATACAGAATTAGGCTGGGTGACATGGCTTACACCTGTAATCCCAGCACTTGGGGAGGCCAAGGCGAGGGGATTTCTTGAGTCTAGGAGTTCAGGACTAGCCTGGGCAACATAGTGAGACTCCATCTCTACAAAATATTTTAAAAATTAGCTGAGCATGGTGGCACGTGCCTGTAGTTTCAGCTACCCAGAAAGCTGAGGAAGGAGGATCACTTGAGCCTAGGAGGTCAAGGCTGCAGTGAACCATGATTGCATCACTTCACTGAAGCCTGGGCAATCGAATAAGACCCTGTCTGAAAAAAAAAAAAAACAACCACAGTAACAACAAAAAGAATTATTTCTGTCACTCAAAAAATTCCTTGCTTTCCTTTGGCGTGAGTCTCTTTCCCCACCCCTGGTCTTAGGCAACCACCAATCTGCTGTCACCGTAGATTAGATTTGCCTTTTTTTAGAATTTTACATAAATGAAATCATATGGTATTTATTCTTTGTAGCTGTCTTCTTTCACTCAGTATAATGCTTTTGAGATTTATCCAGTAGTTCCTTTCTTTGCTGAATATTATCCCACTGAATGGCTATACCATCAAATTTGTTAATTCGTTCTTTTTTTTTGCATTTGTTGTACCATGTTAAGTATATAGTTCAGTGACATTAAGTACATTCACAATTTTTATAACCACTAGCACACATTTTTAATGAATATATATTCAATTTTAGTTTGAATAAATAACACATGCACATATGAAAGCTTTGATCATTAAAAGAGTGTTCTGTATATGTTTGTTAGATCTGGTTTTATTGTATTAAGTCCTCTCTCTTTTTAGTTATCTTCTGTCTGGTTCTTTACATTATTGAGAGGTTTCCAATAGTATTGTAAAACTACTTTTTCCCTTCAATTCTGTCATTTTTTGCTTTATATTTGATAGTCCATCATTAGGTATGTAAGTATTTATAACTGTTGTGTCTGATTGTATTGAACCTCTTATTAATGCATAATGTCTTTCTTTGTCTCTTGTAACCCTTTTGTATTTAGTCTGTTTTGTTTAATAATAGTATAGCCACCCATGCTCTCTTTTGTCTCCTATTTGCATGGAAAATTTTTTTTCCATCCTTTCACTTTCAGTTTATTTGTTCTTTGTATCTAAAGTGAATCTTTTATAGACAGCATATAATTGGGTCATTTAAAAAAATCCGTTCTGCCAATCTCTGTCTTTTGACTGGAGAGTTTAATCCATTTACATTTAAAGTAATTACTGGTAAGGAGGAACTTCTCTCATTTTGCTATTTGTTTTCTACATACTTTATAGCTTTTTTGTCCCTTGTTTTCTGCATTGCTGTCTTTTTCTTTAGTTGATTCTTTGTTGGGAAACATTTAAATTTCTTATTTTCTTTTGCATATATTCTCTGGCTGTTTTCTTTGTCGTTACCATGGAGAGTACATTGAAGATCCTAAAATCATAACAATCTAACCTGAATTTATACCAGCTCAACTTCAGTAACATACAAAAACTCTCACTTTCTTTTTTTTGTTTGTTTTTGTTTTTGTTTGACACAGAGTCTCACTCCATCACCCAGGCTGGAGTGCAGTGGCACAGTCCCAGCTTACTGCATCCTCCACCTCCTGAGTTCAAGGGATTCTTGACTGCACTTTTAACAGCCCCTTCTTCACCCCTTTCAGTTGTTGATATCACAAAATTACATCTTTATACAGGTGTGCCCCAAAACATGCATGAATAAATCTTTGAAATGCATTAACCTCTTAAATTAAATGCTGTAGAAAATAGAATGTGGAGTTACAACCAAAATTTGCAATAATACTAGTTTTAGGGTTTTTTTTTTTTAAGTGTATTAGTTTCTTAAGTCAGTTAGAAAACAGTGCAGTTATGTTTTCTGAGGCATCAGGTTTATATAATTTGATTATAAGACATCAAATTAATCTTTACAATTATAGTCATGTATTTACATTGATTAAGATCTTTATTTCTTCATATAGCTTCAAGTTAATGCCTAGTGTACTTTCATTTCACCCAGCAGGACCACCTTGAGCATTTCTTGCAGGGCATGTCTAGTAACAAACTCTTTTAGGTTTTGTTTAAGTGGGAATGTCTTACTTTCTCCCTTACTTTTGAAGGACAGTTTTACCAAATATAAGATTTTTTATTGACATTTCTTTTAGCACTTTAAAGGTATCTGCCCACTGTCTTCTAGCTTCCAACAAGTTTCTGATGAGAAATCTGTTGATAGTCTTTTTTTTTTTCCTTTTTAAAGACAGTCTCACTCTTGCCCAGGCTGGAGTGCTGTTGGCTCACTGCAACCTCCACCTCCTGGGTTAAAGTGATTCTCCTGCTTCAGTCTCTTGAGTAGCTGGGACTACATGCGTGCACCACTATACCCAGCTAATTTTTGTATTTTTAGTAGAGACAGGATGTCGTCCTGTTGGCCAGGCTGGTCTCAAACTCCGTGCCTCAAGTGATCTTCCCACCTCAGCCTCCCAAAGTGCTGGGATTGCACTGTGCCTGGCCTGTTGATAATCTTATTGAAGATTCCTTACATGAGATGAGTTGCTTCTCTCTTCCTGCTTTCATGATTCTTTATGTTTGGCTTGCAAAAGTTTGATTATAATGTTTCTTGGCATGGACCTCTTTGAGGTCATCTTACCATCTTGGAGTTCATTGAACTTCTTGGATGTTTATACATTCATATCTTTCATCAGATCTGGAAAGTTTTCAGCCATTATTTCTTCAATTTTTTTTTTTTTTTTTTTTTTTTTGAGATGGAGTCACCGTCTGTCACTTGGCTGGAGTGCAGTGTCATGATCTCAGCTCACTGCATCCTCTGCCTCTTGGGTTCAAGCGATTCTCCTGCCTTAGCCTCCTGAGTAGCTGGGATTGCAGGCATGTGTCACCATGCCCAGCTAATTTTTGTATCTTTGGTAGAGACGGAGTTTCACCATGTTGGCCAGGCTGTTCTTGAACCCCTGACCTCAGGTGGTCTGCCCGCCTCGGCCTCCCAAAGTGCTGAGATTACATAATTCTTCAGATACTCTGTTTGCCCTTTTCTCTCTTCTCCTTCCGAGACTCCCACATGCATATGTTGGGTCGTGTTATGGTATCCCACAAGTCACTTAATCTCTATTCATTTTTTTTCAGTCTTTTCTTTCTGTTCTCAGACTCCATAATTTCCATTGTCTTATCTTCAGGTTTGCTGATTCTTTCTTTTGCCTGCTGAAATCTGCCTTTGAGGTTTTCTAGTGAAATTTTCATTTCAATTATACTTTTCAGCTCCAGAATTTCCTTTTGTTTTCCTAGGTGTTCCAGTTTTTTATTAAGATTGCCATTTTGTTCATACATCATTTTCTTGACTTTTTCCACATCTTCTAGTTCTTTAAGTATCTTTAAGACAGTTGTTTAAAAATCTTTTTTGAGTAGATCTGGCTTGAGATCTTTCTCAGGGACAATTTCTGTGGATTTATTTTCCCCCTCTGAATGGGTCATATTTTTATCTTTTGTTTGTATGCCTTGTGATTTTTTTAAAAATGAAAACTGGGCTGGGCGCCGGTGGCTAACGCCTGTAATCCCAGCACTTTGGGAGGCTGAGGCGGGTGGATCCTGAGGTCAGGAGATGGAGACCATCCTGGTTAGCACGGTGAAACCCCATCTCTACTAAAAATACAAAAAATTAGCTGGGCATGGGGTCAGGCACCTGTAGTCCCAGCTACTCAGGAGGCTGAGGCAGGAGAATGGCGTGAACCTGGGAGGCAGAGCTTGCAGTGAGCAGAGATTGCGCCACTGCACTCCAGCCTGGGCGACAGAGCAAGACTGTGTCTCCAAAAAAAAGAAATGAAAACTGGGCATTTGTATCTAATCATGTGAGAACTGTGGAAATCAAATTCTCTCTCTTCCCCAGGGCTTGCTGTTTTTATTTATTCTTTTGGACTTCTTTTTTAAATTGTTGAAGGCTGTCTCTATGCCAGGCTTCAGCCCAAAGTATAAACTTAATGTCTTCTCAGGTCTTTCTGAGCCTGATTCTTTCCCTAGGCAGGTGCCATAACTTTCTCATTTTCCCCATATATGCAATTGTTTTTGACTATCCTAGTCTTTAATGTCTGACTTCCAAAGGAGAATAAAAGAAAAATGAAGTGGAGAAGTCCACTGGCTCTTTAAATAATACCAGGGCAGGGTGGGGGTGGGGAGGGGTGTGTAACAATCGGAGGAGGTGCCTGCCTCTCTGTATCTCTGTGATTAGAAGCCACAATCAGCAATCTAGGCATAGATTCCCAGTATTTGGAGGATCCTTTTATTCTCCAACCCAGCTCCCTCAAGCTGTGTGCAGGGGGTTCCGGGAACACATGCACAGCTGCCTCCCTCAGGGCTGGGAGAGGGGTATGGGCAACTGCTACTGTGCTAAGAGCTGAAATTGACCAAAATTGCAATTTACTGTATAAGCCTTTCTCTGGAAGTTGTGGGTATTCCATAGACTGCAAGTTTCAAAAACAGTTACATCAGGCCAAGTGCAGTGTTTGATGCCTGTAATCCCAACACTTTCGGAGGCTGAGGCAGGTGGATCACCTGAGGCTGTCAGGAGTTCGAGACCAGCCTTGCCAACATGGTGAAACCTTGTCTGTACTAAAAATACAAAAATTATATGGGCATGGTAGCACATGCCTGTAGTCCCAGCTACTCAGGAGGCTGAGACAGGAGAATTGCTTGAGCCCGGGAGGTGGAGGTAGCAGTGAGCTGAGATTGCACCACTGCACTCCAGCCTGGGCAACAGAACGAGACTCCATCTCAACACAAAACAGTTAAATCAGACAAATAATATCAGTGCACTTGTCTAGGTGGGTAGACAGATTCCTGGTGCTTTCTTCTCTGCCATCTTCCCAAAATACTGTCAATCCATCTGTCGTTTGATATTCAGTTGTTTCCTGTGTGGAGCTATTGTGATGGTGAAGCTCTCTGAAAATTCATGCAGGAGTCTGTGTGTGGACATATGTTTTTATTTCCCTTGGGTAAATAATTAGGAATTAAGTTAATGCTTAACTTTGTAAGAATCTACCAAATAATTTGCTGAAGTAATTGTACTATTTACATGCCCGCTAGCAGTGGATGAGGATGCCAGTTGGTCCACGTCTTTGACAAAAGATGATGTTGTATTTTTAATTGTAGTCATTCTAGTGAGTATAGGATATGTCATTGTGGTTTTAAATTGTATTTCTGTAGTGACCAGTACTTTTGAACATTTTTTTCATGTGCTTACTGGCTGTTCATGTGTCTTGCTTTTGAACTATCTTTTTAATTTTTTTCATCCAATTTTTACTAGGTTGTTTGTTGTATTATTATTGGGTTGTAAGAGTTCTTTATATATTCTGGATACAAGCCTTTTGTCAGATATAGGTGTTGTAATTTTTGTTCCCCAGTCTGCCTTTTCTTTCAATTTTAAAATAGTTTTTTTTGAAGACCAGAAGCTTCTTATTCTGTTGCTGTATTATAGTCTTTTTCTTATGTGGTTCATGAATTTCTTTATCCTGTCCAAAAGATTGCCGACATTTTTCTTCCATGTTTTCTCCTAGGGATTTTATATCTTAGCTTGTATTTTTAGGTCAATGAAGACCCTGCTAGCCTATAAACTTTTTGAAGGTACAGGCCATACCTGATTTACCTCTGTATTTTCCACAGTGATTAGTAGCCTAATAAATATTTGTTGAATGAATAAATCAATATGACTTCAGGTAGATAATGATGATAAGATACAGACAGATAGCCAGGCCCTAAGCTTCTGTATCCATTCCTTCTTTGCTGCTATAACCTGTGGGCTTGAATTACTTCCATGCTTTTGATTTAGTTCATCAGTCTATTCTAGTTGGGGGGAAAAAATCAGTTAAAAAAAAAAAAACTCCATCAGAAAATGCATTTAAAAACTTGAAATACTATGCTATTGGATCTGTTAGGATATCTTAAAGTACCCTCATTATGTGAAACTGAAATTTCTTTTTTTCTTTTAACATAAAATATGTATGTATACATACGTACGTGTGTGTGTGTGTGTGTGTGTGTGTGTGTGTATTTTATTTTCTTTAAGAGACAAGGTTTCATTATGTTGCCCAGGCTGGTCTCAAACTCCTAGGGTGAAGTGATCCTCCCTTCTCGGTCTCCCAAACTGCTGGAACTACAGACATGAGCCACCACTCCGGGCTACATTTTCATGCAGTGGGTGTGAATTTCTCTTGCCATGAATTCAGAAAATTTAGTGTGTTTTTTTTTTTAAGTCAAAATTGTAAAAATTTACCTGTGAACTGTGTGCATGAATTATAGAAACCACGGAAACATTTCCGTGTATTTTACTTCACTGAAACCCACTAACAACCTTAAGTGCAGTTTTGGGGCAGAGCTGGGGCATCTAAACAAGGACACTTTAAAGAGTGAAAGGGAGGGCTGATAACAGTTATTCTGGAGCAGTCAGCATAAAATGGGTTTTTCCTGGGCAAACCAAGACCTGTGATCACCCTAAAGTTGATGAATAGGAACAGATTAAATTTCTCTCTTCACCGGTGTTATATTTGCTTGTTTTTAGGGAACCACTTAATAGAAATGCCTCATAGGCTGTAGAAGATGTGCTGTAACAAAGACTGTAGGAAAAAATAATATGTGTATGTGTGTTTGTGTATGTGTGTGTCTGTGTTTTACAGAAAATAAAAGGAAATTTTATCTTTGCTCCTTTAGAAAAAATTGTCAATAAATTCAGTCATGGTTTTCCTTCCCTCTCACAAGTAAAAGCTGATAATAAATAAGCTTAGTCACATGTATTGGTTGCTAGCCACATTAATTTTATTTATTTTGATGTCAATTCCTATTTTATTCCCCACATATACCCTACACGGGAAAAAAAAAAAAGAAAAAACCAAGCTGGTGTTTTGCCACATGAAACAGGTGTAAGGGACGGATAAACAGACATGTGTCACATAAATCTTTACAGTTGGAGAATATGCAAAACCCAAGCCAGCCTTATTTCACATGTAAGAGGTGGATTTAGCATGTGAATTAGGATAAAGATCAGGAGGTAGAGACTTGTTTTTTGTTTCTGGAACATTCTTTAGGGACTTTTATTTAGTTTCTTCAACTGGGTAATTATTCTGGGCTTTCCTCCTGATTCTCCTTTAGGACAATATGGTGTGAAGTTCAGTGGAAAAATTTGAACTTTAGGCAGATAGTATTTTAGGGACTACTGTAGAAAGAATTATCTCAAAAGTTTTCTTAGCCAAAATATATGTATGATTTGATGATACTGGTATTTCCTATATAGCTGTGGAGGGTTGGATGTAACTTGGGAATTTGGAGATAACGGTTCAAATAGTTCAACCCAGAGTTTCTCTACCTTTTGTGTAGGTCATCCCGTGATCCTTATCATTAAGAGTGTTCATTTTTAGTATTCATGCAACCTACAAGGCCTGGCATGGCAGAGCATGCCATTCTTCCTCTTTTTCCTCCTCCTCCTCCTCCTTCTTACTCCTCCAATTCAGGGAAAATGAAGAGGGATTTTTCGTATATTCTTTCTATAGGCTAACTCCTTCCGTAAAAGCAGTTTGCCTATTTCTAGTTTTTGATGGTTCGTTTGTGCTTTTATATTCATAAATCAAGCTCTGTGTGATTTGGAGTCTGTCAAGAGTATTAGAAAATTTTTATTTCTTTCGTAGTATATAGGCCTATGCAAATGTACCCTTTTTATGAAATACTACCTTTCGTATCAATTATCTGTGCCTTTTACTTTCAATCTTAAGTGGTAATTAAAAGAGCTAGGTCAGGCTGGGAATGGCGGCTTATGCCTGTAATCCCAGCCCTTTGGGAGGCTGAGGTGGGCGGATCACCTGAGGTCAGCGGATCACCTGAGGTCAGGAGTTCAAGACCACCCTGGCCAACATGGAGAAGCCCCGCCTCTACTAAAAATACAAAAATTAGCCGGGCGTGGTGGCACACGCGTGTAGTCCCCGCTATTCGGGAGGCTGAGACAGGAGAATCACTTGAACCTGGGAGGCAGAGGTTGCAGTGAGCCAAGATCACATCACTGCACTACAGTCTGGGTGAAGGAGCTCAGTGTACCATTCAGCATCTGTGCTGAACTTTTTACTTTTTAAGAGTGCACACTTGCAGCAGTATAGTAAGTGGGCCCTGGATTTGGACTGCTTATGTTAAAGCAGCTTTGATGTGGTGCTCTGGACTATTTACTAACTTGTCTAAGCCTCAGTTTCTCAAGTTATAAAATGAAATTAAATCACCTCTCTTATAGGGTAGCAAGGATGAAATGAAATGTGTGTAAAGTGCTTGATAGACAATCTCGTCATTCAACCTTTTTTTTTTTTTTTTTTTTTTTTGAGACGGAGTCTCACTCTGTCGCCCAGGCTGGAGTGCAGTGGTGTGATCTCAGCTCACTGCAACCTCCGCCTCCTGGGTTCAAGCAATTCTTGTGCCTCAGCCTCCCGAGTAGCTGGGATTACAGGGGCATGCCACCACACCTGGCTAATTTTTGTATTTTTAGTAGAGACAGGGTTTCGCCATGTTGGCCAGGCTGGTCTCAAACTCCTGACAGCCTCAGCTGATCCACCTGCCTCGGCCTCCCAAAGTGCTGGGATTACAGGCATGAGGCGCCACGCCTGGCCTCAGTCAACTTTTAAAAAATGTGTTGTGGCAAAATACACATAAGGTAAAATTTACCATTAGTGACATTGTACAACCAACATCACTGTCTAGTTCCAGAACATTTCCGTCACCCCAAAAGGAAGGCCCATACCTGTAAAGCAGTTGTTCTCTATTATGTACTGAATTGCCTCTCCCCCAGGATTCATATGTTGTGTTGTCCTAACCCCTATGTGATTGTATTTGAAGATAGTACCGTTAAAAAGTAAAGTTATATGAGGACATAAGGGTGGAACCCTAATCCAATATGACTGGTGTCCATATAAGAAGAGACACCAGGGATGCTTGTGTACAAAGGAAAATCCGCATGAGGACATAGCAAGAAGGCAGCCTTCAGCAAACTGGAAAGAGAGGCTTCACCAGAAACCAACCTTGCTGTCACTTTGGTCTTGGATTTCTGGCCTCTAGAAAGGCAGGAAAATTAATTTCTGTTGTTTAAGGCACCCAGTCTGTGATATTTTGTTATAACAACTCATGTAAAATAGTGTACTCTCCATTTCCTCCCCGCCCAATCCCTGGCAACCACTTTCTGCTTTCTGTTTTTATAGATTTGCCTTTTCTGGATATTTCATATACAGGAAATCATATAGTATGTGGCCTTTGGTGTCTAGCTTCTTTCACTTAGCCTAGTGTTTCCATCCATGTTATAGCATGTGTCAGTATTTCTTTTTTATGGCTGAAAATAGTTCCGTTGTATGAATATACCACATTTAGTTTATTCATTCATTCATTGATGAATATTTGGGTTATTTCAATTTTTTGGCTATATAATGCCACTGTGAACATTTATGTACAAAGTTTTGTTTGAATACCTGTCTTTATTATTTCTTTGAGGTATATGTTCAGGAGGAAATAGTTGGGTCATTCTATGTTTAATTTATTGAGCAGCCACCAAATTGTTTTCCATAACAGTTATACAATTTCACATTCCCACCAACAGTATACAAGGAGTATCTTTATATCCTTGCCAACATTGTTATTTTTTATTTTCAAAATATAGCCGTCAAAAAACTTTTTAAAAAGTATATTAATTCGAGGTTTAAACTTTCTTTAGGGCAGTAGTTCTTTATCAGGATTCACATCATAATTACTAGTAGAGCTTTTAAATATATCCATGACCAGGACCCTTCTTAGACTTTCTGAATAGAGGTCTTCAGAGGTAGAGCCCTGAACTAATACTCTTCATTAAGAACCATTGCCAAAGGTAGTGGTTCTCAGCATATGGTCTGGATATCTCTGGGGCTTCACATCCTCTCAGGGGAGTTTTTGAAGTGGAAACTATTTTCTAATACTAAGACAGTAATTGCCTTTTTCATTCTCATTGTCTCAAGATTATATATACAGTATTTTCCAGTCTTCATGGCATGTGATAGTGCAACAGATTGAATGCAAATGTAGATATGAGAATCTAGCCACCTTTTGTTAAGCCAGACATTAAAGAAACTTATAAAAGTGTAAAGCAGTGTCACTCCTCTTACTAATTTTTTAGTTTGGGGAAAAAATTATGTTTCATAAAAAATATGTTATTTGTAACACATAATGGACTTGTCATTGTTTTTGTTCTGTGTGTGTGTGTGTTTTTTTTTTTTTTTTTTGAGACAGGGTGTCACTCTGTCACCTAGGCTGGAGCACAGTCACATTATCACAGCTCACTGCAGCCTCAGCCTCCCAGGCTCAATCAATCCTCCTGCCTCAGCCTCCCAACTAGCTGGGACTAAAGGTGCATGCCACCACGCTTGGCTAATTTTTGTATTTTTTGTAGGAGCGGGGTTTCACCATGTTGCCCAGGCTAGTCTCAAATCCTGGCCTCAAAAGATCCACCCGCCTCGGCCTTCCAAAGTGTTTGGATTACAGGCATGAGCCACCGTGTGTGGCCTTGTCATTATTTTTAAGTAACACAAACATAATTTTAATTTATTAATTTTAATAGTAAACATTGGTAGATACAACCTAGATAAACCAAATTTCTTTGAGATCTACAATAATTTGAAGTGTAAAGGGTTCTTTACAACATGGTGAGATTCTCCATCTATAAAAAAATTTTTAATTAGCTGGGCTTGGTGGCACGTACTTGTGGTCCTCACTAATCAAGAGGCTGGGGCAGGAGGATTACTTGAGCCCAGGAGGTTGAGGCTACAGTGAGCTGTGTTTGTGCCACTGCACTCCAGCCTGGGTGATAGAGCAAGACCCTATCTCAAAAAAAAAAAAAAAAAAAAAAAAAAAAATCAAGCAAATGTGAACTGTAGCCCGATGGAAAGGGAGGAGACAAAAAGTAACTGTGATCCATTTGTTCTCTTACCATATAGTTGGTGTTAGGTTAACCTTTTGATGTATTTATTTCATTTCATCTTTATAATAACCTCCATGACATTTATATACTCACCCTCATTTTTGCATGGGGACATTTAGTCTTACAGAAATTAGGAACTTAGTTTGTTCATAAGTGGAGGAGCCATGATTTCAGCTTAGGTCTTTAGACTACATATTCTTAATCAGTACCATAACCTTAAAAAAGTGAGTCATCTGTACAGGACTTGAGTCCAGGAAATTGTCGATAGTTCAATGCCATAATGACTCCTCTACCTCTGTAGTATCAGGCCTAAGAAAATGGAACCTTTGAAATATTTGTAGACTTAAATAACACTTAAACAGTATGTAGTGCATGTAACTAAAGTAAAGTACTTACATGTTGTTCTCTTTCGTGGTCCTCAGAGCAAGGACCACTAAATATGAGAGGTGTAAGAGGGATAATCTTGACACGAGTAAGTGCAGTTGACAAAATTATATAGGTAATTTTAGTGTCTTATTGAGACATAAGGGTAAATATTCAGTTAGAAAGAACAGTCAGATTTGTGACCTTTTAGAATAATGTTATTTTCTAAGCCCGCATATCCAGTCAGTCAGTCCTGAAGAGTCCATTGTTGTAGGAAAGAAGTGGCATTTCACTCAGGAGCCAAAGAGTCATATACTGCTGTGTTTACATAGAATAGACTAGGATAATTATTTTCTTGTAGTAATATTATAGTTAATTTAAAATTTGTTCTAATTAGAGCAGTTTACCCTCTCTAGTCCTTTTCAAAGATTTTCTTGTTGACAGAGCAAAAATATGTGACAGTTTTAAAAAGCTGATGCTGTTACTGTCTAGTGCTTTCTGTGAACTATAATTTCACAGAACAGAAGTATTTTTTGTTTAGTAATTGATATTCTATTTACCTTCCTTTTCTACCCTTAATCCCATCCCAATGCTGTTTCGAATATTCATTTGGGAAGCTGGGTGCCATAGTGTGCATGTGTAATTCCTCCTTCTTGGGAGCCTGAGGCAGGAGGGTCAGTTGACCCCAGGAGTCCAGTCTGGGCAACATAGGAGACCTCATCTCTTAAAAAAAATGCAACTTGGGGATCAGCATATTTTATAGAAAATGAATTACTTACTTATTGGACAAATATTGACTAGTATGTGTTGGGCACTGGATTAAGACTGAGGATGGGCCGGGCGCGGCCGGATGTCTCACGCCTGTAATCCCAGCACTTTGGGAGGCCGAGGCGGGCGGATCACGAGGTCAGGAGATCGAGACCATCCTGGCTACCACAGTGAAACCCTGTCTCTACTGAACATACAAAAAATTAGCCGGGCGTGGTGGCGGGCGTCTGTAGTCCCAGCTACTCAGGAGGCTGAGGCAGGAGAATGGCGTGAACCTGGGAAGTGGAGCTTGCAGTGAGCCGAGATAGTGCCGCTGCATTCCAGCCTGGGTGACAGAGCAAGACTCCGTCTCAAAGAAAAAAAAAAAAAAAAAAATGAAGATGAGGATGCCATAATGAACCAAAAAAAAATATGTATATATATAGTCGCTCATGAAATTTTCAATATAATGGAGATGGATGTTAAATAATGACATTAATTGATGTAAATTTTTTATTTTGAAAGGCACTGTGAACAGTAAGTAGTACATGGTGTTATTAAAGAGCATATTGGTTTTTTCACCAAACCAACAGGAAAAAAAAAAGTGTATTGGGAAGATTGGCCTAGGAAGGTTGGGAGACAACTGAAATCAAAGTGGAAGCTGGGGGGAGGCATGAGTTCAGTTTGTGACAAGTGGAAGGACCAGATAAGCAGATGGATATATACTTCTGGAACTTAGAGAAGAGGGCTGGTTAGAAGGTATAAATTTGTGTGTGCCAGTAAGCAGTTAACTGAAATCATTGGCCAAGGGAAATCATATAAGGAAAAGTATCGTGAGAAAAGTTAAAGGTTCTAGGAGTAACTTTGGAGGAGTGCTACTGCTTAATGAACAGCTAAAGCGGCATGCAAAAGGAGGCAGAAATAGAGGTCAGAGCAGTATTTAGAAGGAAAACTAGGAGAGTACTAGGAAAATAGTGTTAAATGTTTCAAGAGGTGATGGTATTTCGAGGTGTATCAAATAAAATCTGGTCACTGCTTACTGTGTTTACAAGGAAGGCCCTGCATGTTCTGGTCCTTTCCACCATCTCTTATCATTGATCCTGCTACTGGCCTACACCTGTTCTTTAAATTCTTTAAACATATCAGGCTCCTTCCTACCTTAGGACCTATGTGTTGGTGTTTGCTTTGCTAGAATGTTCTTTTCACATGTCATCTCCTCAGATGGTTAGCTAACCTTCCTCCCCCTTTAGCAGGATTGTTGTCAGACTGTCAAACTTGGAATTTCATCATACAATTTAGATTAAATTTTGCTTGGGTCTCAAATTCAGTTCCAAAAAAAATATTAAGAACATGTTAAAGGAAATTATTTGGCACAAGTTTTTGGCAATAAAGATAAGAATTTTTAGAATTTAGAATGCACCCTCCCTAAGGCATCTTGACATGACATGATTGTTGAAATGGTGAAGGCTGCATCTCTTTTATAGTCCCTTTCCACCAAGTGTGTTGCATGGTAGAGGGATAGGGGAAAGCTGAAAAGGGGGTATCTGGAGTCTACTCTGTTAGGCATGTAGAAATAATGAATGCAAAATATGTCACAGTATTGACAATCCAGTGAACACAAAACAGTAGTCAAATAGATTATCATTTTCTGAATGATGAGAAAAGCACTTGGCAAAAACTTTTAAAATCCACTTTAAAAGTTTTCTGGGAGTTCACTTAAGGTCAATGAACTTTTACTAAACTAACAGTAAAGAAGTGATATGGAGGTTGGGGATGGTTTGGGAAGGGTGTAGTGAAAGTTGCTGATCAGTCTTACGCTGAATAAGTTCTTCCCAAACTAAAGAATAGCAGTTCCTCTGTTCTTTCAAAATGTAAAATTCACTGTGAAATTTCAGGGCCAGAAAGAATAAATGGCCAGGCAATCAGTGACCACTTTATATTAATCAATTTGCCATCTTGAGGGCTTCATAAAACTCCATACATGGGAGAAAGTGAACTTTGTAGAACCTTTTTTTTTTTTTTTTGCAATTTTGCTTTTTATTTTCCAAAGAGCCATTTTTGTAGCTATCTAGGTTGGTGTGTATTGAATGTACTTTTGTTATACTAAACATTAACTCCAAGCTCATGGATTTTCCTTATATAGCTTTCCTCTCTTCATAGTTTGGCACAAGAATGATTCTTAGTGCCGAGTATTTTCTTTTTCTCCTGGTCTCTTCTCAGAGCAATACTGGCCTTTCACCTGGTTTTGTATCTTATTTTAGAAATGGCCTTGTTCTCAGATTTTATTTAAATGTTGGTTGGTTCAGTCTTTGCCGCAAATGGCTTTCATGTCTGTGGAAGATAGGAAAAAAGAAAGAAACAAATTAAAATAGAAGTGATTCCACATGCATCTAGAGACAAAATTATTGCAAAAGACAGTAGAGATCAGTGCCAAGCTGCCCCCAACCCCTACTCCTATAAGGATTTGAAGACCAGAAAAGCTAAATGACTTGCTAAAGATTACAAAGTATTGATGAGAATATATCATTCTCATTATTTTCATGAAGATAACATTCTAGAGAGCTGTATTTTAACACATAAAACAAGCTATTCATAATATGCCAAACTGCTTACCCTAGTTATCTTTGAGAAGGGAGAATATACTAAAAATTTTTCTTTCTAATTTTCTGAGTTTGCAGTGTTGTTTTGAGCATCATTGTTGTTAGTATCATGGTTAAGGCTAAGAGCATTAGAGTCCGAAATGTGGATTTGAGTCTGGCTTCCACCGTTCACTAAGCTATGACTTTGACTTTTGGGAAAGCTTCTCAACCTCTCTGAATTGCAGTTTCTTATTCTGGAAGATAAATGTATTAATACATACTTAGGTTGAGTTAACTATGAAGGGATTAACTCTAAGGTTCTTGGCCATTTAGTGCTTGGCCCATAATGGTAGCCACTAGTACTACTACTGCTATTGCTGCTATTACTTATAATAGAACATTTGATACTGAACAGTATCTTTGGATACTGACATAGGGTGATCATTATTGAATTATTTAAACATTCATCTGCTTAAAGATTAGATGCTTTCTTACGCAATTTTTCAACATACCTTCCAGTTCATTTTATCACTCTGTTACTTTAGAGGAAGCATTGTGGTCGTTAGTTCTTACTCTATCAAAATGATATTTAACTCTTGGATACCTCAATCAGAGCCTGATCCTTACTATAATTGAAATAAAAATTATTGAGCCTCTTCTGCATTTTATGCTAGAGACCTTGCCCTGCATTGCCAGGGAAAATCATCAACTACTGCAAAATTTAAAAATCCCTATTGCTGTTTATCTTGGAGCATCCTGTGCTCCGTAAGTATACACACAATTTCTTGTGATAAAGTACCAGAAATGTCATTTTACTTATTTAGATGTACTGTACTATTGCCAGCCTACTGAGAGATGGCACAGTCACAGATTGGAAACTCAGGGCCTTGTAATTGTTGAATTTATTGTTGGGGCCAGACCTGGATTGTTTGACCCCTTTTAGATACTGAGGGCCTCAGTGACATATATCTGAGTATTTTTCTGTATTTGTAATGTTACTGTTTGTGAGGATGTGCTTTTTAGTTTACAACTGAGGAAGCCTGTCATCATCATTAGTACTCATTCATTCAGCATGAGCACCTGTTTTATCTTAGGCACTAGAGATGTGAATATGAATAAAACATGATTCCTGTTCTGGAAAACACCGGGGGAGAAAAATAACTTAGATAGTTACATTTCAAAGTGATATGTTCTATATAATAAACATGAAAAAAAGTGTTATAGTAATACATGAGAGGGAGCAATAAATTTGGGGGAGTGGTAAGGATTCAAAGGGGAAGTGACAGTTGAGACAAGTCTTGAAGGTTGAATGGGAATTTTCCATTTGGAGGGTAGAGGAGAAGGGGAGGAGGCAATACAGGGTAGGAAGAGCCTATGCAAAAACCCAAGGGCATACATGGGACACGCTAGGAAAGGAGAAGGTCTTCAGAGTGGCTGGAGAAAAGGATGTGTGGGAAAGAACTGAGTTGAAATTAGGAGTTAGAATTTTATTCTTTGGTACTAAGGAACCATTGAAGATTTTAAAATTAGGGCTGACATAATCAGATTTGAGTTTGGAAACCTGTAGTTTGGGACTGGAGGAAGACAGGTGCCAGACACCAGTTAAAAAGCTGTTATTTTCTAAGCAGTAGACAAAGGTTTACACTGACAATAGCTGTGGAGATAGAGAAAAGCTGCGAGATTTCGGAGTTTTCCAAGGTGTAAACAACTAAATTTTGTGATCAAAATGATAAGGGCCATGTAATAAGCTGGGGAATGTGGGATCTGTCTTGGCGGAGTAGGTGGATTAACTGAGATTAACAGAGCTGGAGGAAATGTAAAAAGAAAGGCAGGATTGTTCATTTTGTCTTTTGTTTGTTTTGGGGAACAGGGTCAAAATTTTCATTCTGCACAAGGTAGGTTTCGTCTTTTTCAAAACATTCTAGTCGACAAGTCTGTAGCTGAATCTTGGAAGAAGGGCATGACCATAGTAATATTTTTGCGTTCCTACTGTTTATTTTTCCAATAAAAACTAAGGTTCTCAGGTTAGCAGATCATGGTCTTAGGAAGGTAGCTGTAGAACCAAAATATAAATTCCTAAGCTTCTACCAATTGGGTCTTACTGAAATGGCAATTGAGAGAAAAATAAATCTCTTGGTTTTCACCATAGTTACTTTATGTTTCCTTTCCCAGAGTATCTTTACTAAAAAAATAAAAAAAAAACATATATATACAAAATCCATCTATTTTCTACACTGAGTTTTCTGATCTTAATATTATTTGGCTAAATGACAGATTAGGTGTGCTCAGGATCAAGGATCATGGCTAAGGAGCCTCAAACAGCTTGCTTTGTTCTAACAAAACCTTCACATTTAAAGATTAAGTCCTCAAGAAATACTTATTACTTCATATGTGCTTGATCTAATCTCAGCTGTTACTTGGTTTGAATGTGAGGGAAACAATAAGCATTAACGAATGACAAATGCAGTGTCCACTTCACTATAGGAGTTTAAGAGTAAGGGATTTTTCTCCCCATTTGGATGGTTGAGCTACAGTCATCTGGAATCAAGGGAATAAAGTAGTTCCTCAAAATCTCTCACCTCCACATTTCAGGGGTCATTCACCATTGACTGAAAAACTTGAGTGGTCGTGAAGGACTTGAGTGGGCTTTGAACAAGGTGAACTGCTATATGTATCTGACATTCTTTTTTCATGTATTTAAAAAATAAATGAACACACCTTATCTACATGAAATTCTAGTTTTCGGAACACACCTTATCTACATGAAATTCTAGTTTTCGCTGTTATCTGGATAATTTTCTGTGTGGTTTCTTGGGCTGCGGTGTTTTTTTCTTTACTTTGTTCTTGATTGCTGTGAAATGCAGTTGCCTGCTGTTTAAGGCAGCTGCAGTAGAGTGCACCCAGAAGTGGTTATGTTTCTATATTTAGTAAAACCATAGGATTTGTGAAGCAGTTGCAGATGCCTTCAGGATAAAATGGTTTCTATAAATGTAACTTTTTTTTTCTTTTTTCTTTTTTTGTTTGTTTGTTTGTTTGTTTATTGAGACAGAATCTCACTCTCGCCCAGGCCAGAATGCAGGGGCATGAACATGGCTCACTGTGGCCTCGAGCTCCTGGACTCAAACGATCCTCCTGCCTCAGCCTCCCAAGTAGCTGGACCTATAGGCACAGGCCATCACACCCAGCTATTTTAAAAGATTTTTTGTAGAGGTAAATTTTCACCATGTTTCCCAGACTGGTCTTGCACTCCTAAGTTTAAGCAGTCCTCCCAGGAAGTGCTAGGATTACAGACCTGAGCCACTGTGCCCAGCCTCAATGTAACATTTTTAATGAAACCATTATTATCACCTATTAGAGAAATATATAGCAGCAAACATGTGTCAGTCTGTGGACAAGACAGAGGCACACAAAACTTTTTTTAATTTCATTAAGAGCTCACTGAATATTTTAAATACTTAAAATTAATCATGTGAATTCTATTTTTATTCTCTTAATCTTGAATTGCAGAGCTTTTACTCAAGTGTTTGCCTTTGGTCCGACCTTCCGAGCTGAAAATTCTCAGAGCCGGAGGCACCTGGCAGAGTTTTATATGATAGAAGCAGAGATTTCTTTTGTTGACAGCCTTCAAGATCTCATGCAGGTAGGTACACAAGTTTTAAAATACCAGCTATCTGTGACATTAAAATGTTTCTGTATATATTTTTACCTCAGACATTTATGTGTTACAGATATTCATAAAGTGAAAAGAAGGGAGAACTACTTAATAAACACTTACTGCGTGCCTTTACCATAATAGTTTAAAATACAAGAGGCAGATTTAAGCTTATATCCCAGCTCTGCCATTAGCTTTGCTATGAAGTTCCGTGACTTTCATGATCTTTAGGTTCCTCAACTCTAAAATTAGAATAATTGTGCTTACTCCTAAGGTTATGTGAGGGGTAAATGAAATTGTATATATAATATAAAGCACATAGCATGGGGTCTGGAACACAAGCAGGTTCACTAAATAGTAGCTCTGATTTGCTAGGAAAATAAACCAAACATCTTTATAATTATATAAATGTCTGTAATACTTACATAAACCCCTATGTAGCTATATTAGAAAGCATCCACAGGAGCTATCAGCTAGATGGTCATGGTCAGGCAACAGATCATGAAAGACCGTGTATTTCAATGCCATAGTAAGGAGTTTGAACTTTATCCAAAATTTAAGGAGCAAGAGTTCTAAATTAGAAAATGAAGGTCAGAGCTATATTTTAGACACAACTTTTTAGGAGCAATATGAACAATGATTTAGAGGTAGATAAAAGTAGAGAGGCCTTGTTAGGAGGCTGTAGACATAATCCACACAGTGCACACAAGTGGAATTGAATGGACCAAGATTTGATGCTTAACCACTCACGTGCTATGTGACCAACTTAGACAAGGGACAATCTCTCTAGGCCTCAGTGTCTTCATCAAAATTCCAATACATAGGAATAAAAATTCCTACTTTATAGGCTACTTGAGAAGATCAGGCAGATAAAATATGTGTGTGTGTGTGTGTGTGTGTGTGTGTGTGTGTGTGTATGAAGTACTTGTGTGTATATATATGTGTGTGTGTGTGTGTGTGTGTGTATATATGAAGTACTTAGCATAATTTATGACACTTAGTAAATACCCAGGAATTGTTAACTTTTAAATTACGAATTGTCTATTCAGAAGCATTGTGGTTACTATCTTAGTTTGGATTTGTAATTATGGGATGTTTATTTTAGTGATTTTCATCAACTCTCCTTTCTGTTAATTTATATGTCTTTCTACTCTTACCCAGTAAATGACCTATTTCCACTTAAAACATAAATACCTTATATATCACAAATAGAACAGACTAATTATTTTATTACCCTGTCTTGAGTTGGATTTCCTAGTAAACAAAACTCTCTAAGGCAGAGATGTGTGGGCAGGAGCATTATTGGGGAGTGCTCTTGAGAACAGCATTCGTAAGGAAAGGAAGAAAGTCACATTGAACAGTGGGAAGCGTGAACTGTGATCCATTTACAAACAGAGGCCTTAGCTTCTTCTGTGAAGAACTTTGGAACTGGAATGGTCCTAAACCAGATGGGAACAGTTGTCCCATCTGAAGGCAAGGCGGTAGCACTTTGTGCCTTCCCATATCAACAAATCATTGGATGTGATTAGCCACTGGAAGGTGCATAACCTTGAGTAAGGCAGCACCTTTGGGTCTCGACAGTTCCTGATGAAGCACTCAACTATAAACCATCAGCAGTTAATAATATTCCTGGATTCCCGTATAGGGCACTTGGCCCTGAAGGGGCATTCTGGCCACACAATATAGCATTTCACTTCCATATCCCCTTTACACTTACCACTGAGCATTTTGGATCAGTCCCCATGGGACATTTTTGGTTATCCCTGTTAGGGAATGGGCAGGGAAGGGGAAAGAGTGGTCACTACTAGCATGCAGTTGGTAAAGGCAGAAGTGCTGTTCAGCAACCTAAAGTGCACAGCCACCTTCTCCCCAGTAATTAGCTGGCCCGAAATATCAGTAGTGCTGCTGTTGAACAACCGTATTCTGGACTGTAGGGATTCAGGATCTGAGCTTCAGAAGGAGTCAGTGGCATTCCTTAAGTAGCTTTCACTTGAGCCCATCCCCTAATTCTTTATTAATCTTTGTTCTACAATTATATTTTACCATGTGACAGGGTTGCAAGATATCGTTTATTTTTCTCAGTTATATTAGTAAAAACATTGAGGAATAGATAGGTTAAGCTACATACCTTTTTAGTAAGTGTGAGCAGAATTCAGTTACAGATTTTTACCTTTGCATTCAGTCAACAATGCCATGAAATTATTTTATTCTGCTCTAAACTGGAGCATTTCAATCTAAACTTAGGGTTTAAAATTGGTCATTTCTTTATTTCATTTTCTTTTTTTTTTTGAGACAGGATCTCACTCTTGTCTCCCAGGGTGGAGTGTGGTGGTGCAGTCTCAGCTCATTGCAGCCTCCGTCTCCTGAGCTCAAGCCATCCTCCCACCTCAGCCTCCTGAGTAACTGGGTCTGTAGGCACACACCACATGCCCAGCTAATTTTTTGTAGAAACGGGGTTTCACCATGTTGCCCAGGTTGGTCTTCAACTCCTGAGCTCAAGCCATGCGCCTGCCTCAGTCTCCCAAAGTGCTGGGATTACAGGCATGAGCCAGCGTGCCCAGCCTCATTTTCTCTTTTTCTTCCATTTCTTGACTTTGTTTTTATCTGTAGATGCCCTGACTGTTGGATTTTTAGGCTAGTTTCTTAAGCTTTGGTGATTAATGTCCAGGAATACTGTGAACCAGAAGAACACACAGAGTCATTTTATTCAGAGCATTACCTTGTACTACCTTTTCTGGTGTTATCTCAGATATATTCCAAAATAAGTCAGGAACTGATTAAAAAGGGTTGGACTACCCCAGAGAGATCAGTTATCCCAGGAGAACAGTTACTTGTCCAGTGGCTTTAGATGGGGTGGGCCTGGGCAAGGAGGTAGCTTCAGTGACATTACTCCCTAAGAGTTGCATAATAGGTGTCTGAAGTAGTTTTTATTTATCCATTCACCAGTTGAAGGACATTTAGTTTATTCTGTTTTTGAAAGTAATGAACAAAGTTGCCGTAAATATTTATGTGCAGATTTTGTATGAATGTAAATTTTCATCTCTCTCTGTTTTTTTGTTTTTTGAGGCAGGGTCTCACTCTATCACGTAGGCTGGAGTGCAGTGGTGCAATCATAGCTCACTTCAGCCACGAACTCCTGGGGCTCAAGTGATCCTCCCACCTCAGCCTCCCAAGAAGCTAGGACTACAGGTGCTATTTTTTAAATTTTTTGTATTGACAGGATCTCACTATGTTACCCAGGCTGGTCTCAAACTTCTGGGCCCAAGTGATCCTCCTGCCTCTCAGCCTCCTAAAGTGTTGGGATTACATGTGTGAGCCACAGCCACCCAGACTCGTTTCTCTTGGGTAAATTCCTCGAAGTGGGATTACTAGGTCAGTGTTTGATGTGATGTTTTATAGTTTTCATTATACAGATCTTGGTTAAATTTACTCCTAAGTGGAGTTATCCCTTGGTATCCAGAAGGGATTGGTTTCCAGACCCTCCCCACTCCCTGCCATTATGGATCCCAAAGTCCATGGTTACTTATGTTCCTTATATAAATTACAAAGTTTCTTTCATTTTGTAGGGAAGAAATCTGTTTTCCAAAATGACTGTTCCATTTTGCATTCCTACCAGCATGTATGGAAGTTTTACTTGTTCTAGTTCTTCATTAGTATCAAGTACTGTCAGGCATATGTGGTGGTTTTAAGCCATTCTAAGAGCTGTGTATTAGTATCTCATTGTGGTTTTAATTTGCATTTCCCTAATGCTTATTGATGTTGAGCATCTTTTCATGTACTTACTGGCCATCTATATGTCATCTCCTGTGAAATGTATTTTTGTTGCCCATTTTCCATATGGCTTGCTTGTTTTTTTTACTGTTGAGTTTAGAGAGTTCTTTATATATTCTAGCTACTAGTTCCTTGTTGGATGTGCGGTTTCTGACTGTGTTCTCCTAATAAGTAGCTTGGCTTTTCCTTCCCGTTAGTTTTGATGACATCTAGTTTATCATTTTTTCTTTCATGGATTATGCTTTTTGTGTCAAGTCTAAGAACTCTTTACCTAGCCCTAGATCTCAAGGATTTTATGATGTTTTCTAGCTTTAGCTTTACATTTTTCATATAAGTCTATGATCCATTTTAATTTTTGTGTAATGTGAGACAGAAGTTCTTGTCCCTTCCTTTCCTCTCTTCTCTTTCCCCTTTCCTTTGTACCTCTGGATAACTTCTTGCTCCAGCACCATTTGTTGAAAAGGCTGTTAGCTAAACTTCGTCTATTGAATTGCTTTTGGGTCTTTGTCAAAAATCAGTTGGTCATATATATATGGATCTATTTCTGAATCCTCTATTCTTTTCCGTATTCTACTTAATATTTTAACACTTCAAGTAAAACAACAGTCTTACTACTATGTATTTCCCTTTACCTTCATCCCTTTATGTTATAGTTGCCATATGCATTACAAGTTCTATATATTAATTTCCTATTGCTGCTATAACACGTCACCACAAACCTGGTGGGTTAAAACAGCTCGAATTTATTATTGTATACTTCTGGAGGTGAGAAGTCCAAAGTGGATTTTACTGGTCTAAAATCCAACACTGCTAAAAGGTGTCAGCAGAGTTGCATTCCTCTTGGAGGCTTCAGGGGAGAATTAGGTCCCTTGCCTCTTACATTTTCTAGAGACTGCCTGCATTCTTTGGCTCACAGACCTTAAAAACCAGCAAGCTATCATCTCAAATCTTTCTAACTCTCACCACCCTCATGCCTCCCTCTTTCATGTAAAGGATCCTTGTGATTACATTAGTCCCACCCACGTAATCTAGAATAATCTCATCATTTAAAGATTCTTAATCACACGTACACAGTTTTTTTTTTTACCAGGTAGGCTAACACACTCACTGGTTCTGGGATTGGAGCATGGACAGCTTTGGCAGAGGGATAAATATTATTCTGCCAATCACAGTTCACATACCTTGAAAACCTCTGGTGATGTTTGAATTTTTGCTCTCAATCACCATACATATTTTAAATAATTTCAGAAGAGGAAAAAACATCTGTTGTATTTACCTACATTTGGTAGTAATCGTAAATTACTGTTTCTGTTGTTCTTTCATTACTCAAGTTCCAGATTTCCTTCTGGGGTCACTTTCCTTCAGCCTAAAGAATTTCCTTTAATATTTAAAAGCATTTCTGCTGGCAATCAGTTCTTAGTTTTTCTTCATTTGAGAATTTTTTAATTTTACTGTCATTTCTGAAAGATGCTTCCACAGGATATAGAATTTTGGCTTGACAGTTCTTTTCTTTCAGCACTTTAAATATAGTATGCTATCTTTTGACCTCTGTAGTGTTTGAGAATAAATCAAGTCTTGAATTGTTTTTTCCAGTGTAAAGGGTCATTTTTCTCGGTTTCTTTCAAGATTTTTTTCTTTGTCTTTGGTTTTCAGCACATGGATTATGATGTGTCTAGGTATAATTTTCTTTGAGTTTATCCTGTTTGTGATTTAGTGAGCTCCTTGAATTTAGCCAACTTGGGGGAGTTTTCAGCCACTATTTCTTCACATATTTTTTTCTGTGCCCTTTTTTGTCTTTTCTGCTTCTGTTACTCCAGTAAGACGAATGTAAAACCTTTTGATATTGTCCCATGGTGCTGTAATGCTCTGCTTATTATTAATGAGTCTGTCTGTCTTTCTTTCTTTCTCTCTCTCTCTCTGTTTCTGTCTTTCTCTCTTTTTCTCTCTTTCTTTTTTTTTTTTTTTTAGACAGAGTCTCACTGTTGCCCAGGCTGGAGTGCAGTGGCACAATCTCAGCTCACTGTACCCTCCACCTCCCAGGTTCAAGCATTTCTCCTGCCTCAGCCTCCTGAGTAGCTGGGATTACAGGCGCCTGCCACCACACCCGACTAATTTTTGCACTTTTATGAGAGACGGGGTTTCACCATGTTGGCCGGGCTGGTCTTGAAGTCCTGACCTCAAGTGATCCGCCCACCTCAGACTCCCAAAGTGCTGGGATTACAGGCGTGAGCCACCCATGCCTGGCTAGTATTTTTTCTTTCTGTAATTCAGAATTGGGGGCATTTCAACTGAACTGTCTTCAAACTTACTAATTCTTTCCTCTTTTATCTTCATTGTGATAATGAGCCCATCCTATGAAATTTTTATTTCACGTATTTTCCAATTCTAAAATTTTTATTTGTTTATTTTTAGTTTCTTTTTCTCCACTGAGAAGTTCTATCTTTCTCTTTAAGAATGTTTCCCTTTACCTGCAGAAGATGTTTATAATACCTGCATTAAATTGTCAGATAATTCCAATATTTGAGTCTTCTATGTGTCTCTGTCTGTTGATTATTTTTTCTCACGAGAATTCATAAGATTTTCCTGGTTCTTTGTATGTCCAGTAATTTTTAAGTATATCCTGGATGTTTTTAATGTTGCGTTCTGACACTCTGGGTTCTGTTAAAATCCTTTGGAAATGGAATTATTTTTGTTCTTGTTTTTACCAGTTATTAAACTGGTTAGATTCAGACTGTAAGTTTTATTTTACTTTCTATTGGCATTGGTCTCCATGTCAGTTAAGTTTTCAAAGCCTCTGCTATGCTATTTGAGTCTTTCTGATGCGTGTGCTACTCATAGTCTGGAAATTGCACAGTGATTTATATTGTAGTTCATTGTCAGAAGCGTTCACTGTGCTTCTTTGGGTCTGTTTCACATATACATTGCTTGGAGGTGAGCCCTAGCCTTATGTTACTTCATACACAATTAGAGGGTCACCTTCTCCCGTTCTTCAGAATTTCCTTCACACTGTCTGGCCCCCTCATTTTGGTTTCTCTGGCCAGAAAGACAGATTTCTCCCAGGTCTTAGTCGCCACCATGTTATTCATTTCCAGGTGACTGTGGCTACCATTGGGTCTAATTGGCAAGAGAAAATATTAAAAAATAATAATAATAGGCTGGGTGCAGTGGCTCACGCCTGTAATCCCAGCACTTTGGGAGGCCAAGGCAGGCAGATCACCTGAGGTCAGGAGTTCGAGACCAATCTGGCCAACATGGTGAAACCCTGTCTCTACTAAAAATACAAAAATTAGCTCGGCATGGTGACACGCGCTGTAATCCCAGTGACTCGGGAGGCTGAGGCACGAGAATCGCTTGAACCTGGGAGGCGGAGATTGCAGTGAGCCGAGATAGTGCCGCTACACTCCAGCCTGGGCAACAAGAGCAAGACTCTGTCTCAAAAAATAGTAGTAATAATAATAGAGATTACCCACATCCACGCTCTTCAAAACAGCAGTCTCCCTTTCCCAGTTCCTCTGTTGGAGAAGTAGGTCTTCTCTTGGTATTTTAGGTGCTTGTGCCACTGTCACCCTGACAGTGCCACTCCACACCTGGGGCTACCTTTTGTCTAGGAACAGAAGAGAGAAAAGAGTGGGGGACAAAACAACCAAGGATTTTCCTAAAAACTCTATCCTACAGGGACTTTACCAGACTAGTAGTAGGAGCTTTCTTTTAGAAGTTTTGCTTCCTATGCCTACTAAACAGATCAACAACGTTTTATCCCCAAATCAAAACCAGGAGACAAAGGAGGTAAAAATGGAACTAAAATTCATCTCCATTTCAGGTTATTAATCAAGTTGACTAGTTCCCAGTCCACGTATCATTGTTTATTTTTCTGAGTCCTTAGGTAGTTGCTCTTTGTATTCTGACCAGAGTTGTTTTTTTTTTTTTTTTTTTACTTTAAGTTCTGGGATACATGTGCAGAACGTGCAGGTTTGTTACATAGGTATACATGTGCCATGGTGGTTTGCTGCACCTGTCAACCCATCAGCTAGGTTTTAAGCCCCACATACATTAGGTATTTGTCCTAATGCTCTCCCTTCCCTTGTCCCCCATCCCCCGATAGGCCCCAGCATGTGATGTTCCCCTCCCTGTGTCCATGTGTTCTCGTTGTTCAACTCCCACTTGTGAGTGAAAACACACAGTGTTTGGTTTTCTGTTCCTTTGTTTGCCTAGAATGATGGCTTCCAGCTTCATCCATGTCCCTGCAAAGGACACGAACTCATTCTTTTTATGGCTGCATAGTATTCCATGGTGTATACAGTATCCAATCTATCACAGTATCCAGTCTATTACTGATGGGCATTTGGATTGGTTCCAAGTCTTTGCTATTGTAAATAGTACTGCAATAAACATGTGTGCATGTGTCTTTATAAAGTCGAATGATTTAAAATCCTTTGGGTACATACCCCGTAATGGGATTGCTGGGTCAAATGCTTTTCTGGTTCTAGATTCTTGAGAAATTGCCACACTGTCTTCTCAGTGGTTGAACTAATTTACACTCCCACCAACAGTGTAAAAGTATTCCTGTTTCTCCACAGCCTTGCTAGCATCTGTTGTTTCCTGACTTCTTAATAATTGCCATTCTAACTGATATAAGATGGTATCTCATTGTGGTTTTTATTTGCATTTCTCTAATGACCAGTGATGATGACCTTTTTTTCATATGTTTGTTGGCTGCATAAAATTTTTAAGAAGTGTCTGTTCATATCCTTCACCCACTTTTTGATGAGGTTATTTGTTTTTTTCTTGTAAATTTGTTTAAGTTCCTTGTAGATTCTGGATATTAGCCCTTTGTCAGATGGGTAGATTGCAAAAATTTTCTCCCATTCTGTAGGTTGCCTCTTTACTCTGATGATAGTTTCTTTTGCTGTGAGAAGCTCTTTAGTTGAATTAGATTCCATTTGTCAATTTTGGCTTTTGTTGCAGTTGCTTTTGATGTTTTAGTCATGAAGTCTTTGCCTATGCTTATGTCCTGAATGGTATTGCCTAGGTTTTTTTCTAGGGTTTTTATGGTTTTGGGTTTTACATTTAAGTCTTTAATCCATCTTGAGTTAGTTTTTGTATAAGGTGTAAGGAAGGGGTCCAGTTTCTGTTTTCTGCATATGACCAGCCAGTTTTCCCAGTACCATTTATTAAATAGAGAATCCTTTCCCCATTTCTTGTTTTTGTCAGGTTTGTCAAAAATCAAATGGTTGTAGATGTATGGTGTTATTTCTGAGGTCTCTGTTCTGTTCCATGGGTCCACATATCTGTTTTGGTAACAGTACCATGTTGTTTTGGTTACTGTAGCCTTGTAGTATAGTTCGAAATCAGATAGTGTGATGTCTCCAGCTTTGTTCTTTTTGCTTAGGATTATCTTGGCTATATGGGCTCTCTTTTGGTTCCATATGAAATTTAAAGTAGTTTTTTTCTAATTCTGTGAAGATAGTCAGTGGTAGCTTGATGGGAATAGCATTGAATCTATAAATTACTTTGGGCAGCATGGCCATTTTCACAATACTGATTCTTCCTGTCCATGAGCATGGAATTTTTTTTTCCATTTGTTTGTGTCCTCTCTTATTTCCTTGAACAGTGGTTTGTAGTTCTCCTTGAAGAGGTTGAAGGACCTCTTCAATAAACTCTCCCTAGTTTATTGAGAGTTTTTATCATGAAGGGCTGTTGAATTTTGTCAAAGGCCTTTTCTGCATCTATTGAGATAATCATGTGGTTTTTGTCATTGGTTCTGTTTATGTGATGGATTAAGTTTATTGATTTGTGTATGTTGAACCCGCCTTGCATCCCAGGGATGAAGCTGACTTGATCGTGGTGGATAAGCTTTTTGATGTGCTGCTGGATTTGGTTTGCCGGTATTATATTAAGGATTTTCGTATTGATGTTCATCAGGGATATTGGCCTGAAATTTTCCTTTTTTTATTGTGTGTCTGCCAGGTTTTGGCATCAGGATGATGCTGGCTTCATAAAATGAGTTATGGGAGTCCCTCTTTTTCTGTTGTTTGGAATAGTTTTAGAAGGAATGGTTCTAGCTCTGGTAGAATTTGGCTGTGAATCTGTCTGGTCCTGGGCTTTTTTGTTTGGTAGGCTATTAATTACTGTCTCAACTTCAGAACTTGTTATTGGTCTATTCAGGCTTTGAACTTCTTCCTGGTTTAGTCTTGAGAGGGTGTATGTGTCGAGGAATTTATCCATTTCCTCTAGATTTTCTCGTTTATTTGCGTAAAGGTGTTTATAATTTTCTCTGATGGTAGTTTGTATGTCTATGGGATCTGTGGTGATATCCTCTTTTTCATTTTTTATTGTGTCTATTTGATTCTTCTCTCTTTTCTTCTTTATTAGTCTAGCTAGCGGCCTATTTGTTAATCTTTTCAAACAACCAGCTCCTGGATTCATTGATTTTTTGAAGGGTTTTTTGTGTCTCTATCTCCTTCAGTTCTGCACTGATCTTAGTTATTTCTTGCTTTCTGCTAGCTTTTGAATTTGTTTGCTCTTGCTTCTCCAATTCTTTTAATTGTGATGTTAGGGTGTCAATTTGAGATCTTTCCTGCTTTCTGATGTGGGCATTTATTGCTATAAATTTCCCTCTTAACACTGCTTTAGCTGTGTCTGACCATATTTTTAAGTTATAATTGTTTAGAGAGATAGGTTGTAGTCAATTTATTTCATCTTGGCCAGCTAGAGAAATAAAGTGGTTTAATTACTAATATTTCTACTTTTGACTCTCAAAAGTGTCCCAGCTTGGATAGTTCGTTACATAATTACACACAAAGGTTTCTGACTGATTTCGTGAGTCTTAATGTTGATCTTCATGAAACTAATAATAAATTGACACTTAAGAAGAATATTCATGTTTTGGTGTCATGATTTGCTACTCCAGTTCTTATTTATTTGGTACTCTGCTGGTGATACTCAGGGTATATACTGTTCTTGAATGATTTAGTTAATTGTGATATACACTTCTTTTCCTAAAGACTAGAAAAAAGTGTGCTCTCCCCAAAAGTAATCTGCGTCTCTTAATTTTCTTCCTTTTATAAATTACTTTCCTTGGAAATTAGCATCTTTATACAGAGTGGTCTCTTAAATATTAAATCAGAATGTTCTAACAAAGAATATTTTCCCCTTATGAGCTATAAGCAATTAAGTATTGCTGTTACAGTACAATTAATTAACATTTTAAGACATCTGAGTTATGCTAACCCTTCTGTTAGGTTTCTGGGTTTTTTTCAACTTACTTGTGGAGTATATTGTGAATGTCAAGATTAGGGCAGCCAGTGATTTTCTTACTCTGCTGGAAATGTACTTCTCAGGAAAAACAATGATTTAACAACCCCAGTGGTCAAAGTCTTCATCTTACAAATGGGTGTACTGTGTCCCTCAACAGTGCAGGCATATCATCTAATCCACCTGCTCTTTATTCCTCCCAATGTGTATTAGCTTTGTTTAAGTGATTGAGGCATATGAGCCTGCCTAAATCATTATGTTACTTAGTAATTTATTTATCTCACTGCTGAATTGAGAGTGATACAGGCTCAAGGTGAAGGATCTTTAGCTTCCTGTTGTTCTCCTTTCATCAAGTTCTTCCTTACCCCTATACCCTTCTCACCCTCTGCATTGGATTCATCTGGTTTTCTTTATTTTCCTTTCTTTTCCTGCAATAGTTTAGAATCTATACATTCTGTTTTTATTATTTTAATGGTTTACCTTATATTTTTTACATGAAATAAAAAGTTAGGCCAGGTGTGGTGGCTCATGCCTGTAATCCTAGCACTTTAGGAGGCTGAGGCAGGTGGATCAGTTGAGGCCAGGAGTTCGAGACCAGCCTGGCCAACATGGTGAAACCCTGTCTGTACAAAAAAATTACAAACATTACCTGGGTGTGGTGCTACACCCCTGTAATCCCAGCTACTCAGGAGGCTGAGGCAGGAGAATTGCTTGACCCTGGGAGACGGCGGCTGCAGTGGGCTGAGAGATGGCACACTGCACTCCATGCTAGGTGACAGAGCAAACTCTGTCTCAGAAAAAAAATAAAAAAAAAGAAAGTTAAACATTTCTCCCCTTTTTAGGATACAAGATCCTTAGAAAGTTTACTTTAATTCTGCTTATTCCCTTCAGATTTATCTTTACTATTATCTAGTCTTTTGATTCTTTTTTCCCACCCCCCAAATTAGTTGTCATTACTATTTTATGTGGTCAGTGCCTTAAATAGCCACGTGCTCACCAATTTTTTTTTTTTTTTTACTTAATTAGATATACATGTTGGTTGGAAAAATAAATGACCATAGTAATAGAATGTAAGAAAATAGGCTGAGCACAGTGGCTCACACCTATAATCCCCACACTTTAAGAGGCCAAGGTGGGCAGATCACCTGAGGTCAAGAGTTCGAGACCAGCCTGGCCAACATGGTGAAACCCCCATCTCCACTGAAAATACAAAAATTATCCAGGCGTGGTGACACACACCTGTAATCCCAGTGGCTAAGGAGGCTGAGGCAGCACAATTGCTTGAACCCAGGAGGCGGAGGCTACAGTTAGCCATTGCACCACTGCCTGCGTGAGACAGCAAGACTCTGTCTAAAAAATAAATAAATAAATAAATAAAATGTAAGAAAATAAACCAGGAATGCAGTATAGCTTAGCAAGATGTCTAGAGTAAATGCCACTAGGCCAGGTGCAGTGGCTCATGCCTATAATCCTTGTACTATGGGAGGCTGAGAAGGGAGGATCTCTTGAGCTTAGGAGTTCGAGACCAGTCTGGGCAATATAGCAAGAGCTAATCTCTACTAAAAATCAAAAAAATTAACTGGGTGTGGTGGTGCATACCTGTGGTCCCAGTTACTCAGTTGGCTGAGGCAGGAGGATCGCTTGATCCCGGGAGATCAAGGCAGCAGTGAGCTATGGTTATACCACTGCCCTTCAACCTGGGTGACAGAGGGAGACCTTGTCTCATAAATAAATAAATAACACTAACAATGACTGAAACAGAAATAGATCTGGTTGTCACTGGTATTTAAGTGTTTTCCTATATCTGGTTATATTAATGTACTTCAATAGACAGTTACGCCTTCACTATGCTTCCTGCCTCAAGAGGATCTACTAGTATGCAACAGAGGAAGAGAAGATACCTGCCTTTAAGGCAGCCTGTACCTTATACGTATGTGCACCTTTATGAATACACCATTTAGAAGACCTAATATTGTCTCGTGGATTTAAAACCAAGAATGTTAGTTGTGAGTAAAAACATTTTAGAAAGATTTTCCATTCCAGTCACTTTTTTCCTTCTAAGAACAAGTTTCTATTATGAGTCTCCTATGGGCACCTATGGTAGAATAATTTTTTTTGTTGTTTTTTGAGACAGGATCTCACTGTCACCTAGGCTGGAGTTGCAGTGGCGTGATCATGGCTCACTGCAGCCTCAACCTCACAGGCTCAAGTGATCCTCCCAACTCAGCCTCTTGAGGAGCTGGGACTACAGGTGCACACACCACTATGCCCAGCTAATTTTTCTTTTTATTTTTGTAGAGACAGAGTTTTGCCATATTGCCTAGGCTGGTTTTGAGAATAAGTTCTTATATACTGATTTTTGCTGTATGCTGCTTTATGTTATTTTTATTTTGGCCATTAGCAAAGCAAAAATGTATATATTTATATTTAGATATATCATCATTTCTGTAATTTTAAAGTTGACTTTCATTTACCAATGAGCGAATGAACCACTTTTCAAAATGTTCTTACTGTTCACAACAACTGATGTTTGCTGTGTGTTTCTGAGCCAGTACTAAGCTAAGTGTGACACATGGTTTATCTCATTTAATTCTCTCAAACATCCTGTAAGTTAGGTGCTGTTATTACCCTGATTCTACAAGTGAGTTTATTGAAATTTGGAGAGACATTGATCAGTTATAGCTGTTCATTTGACATCTCACTTCTTTACCAGCATTGAAACTGTCAACATAAGATTAAAACATTTCCTTTTTTCTTCCTGCCGGCCACCCACCAAGGAAATTGAGATGCCTGGAAAACTGAACCAATTTTCCATGGTACATTCAAGGATTAAAAGACTTGGTGGATCCAAGTCTTTGCTATTGTGAATAGTGCCGCAATAAACATACGTGTGCATGTGTCTTTATAGCAGCATGATTTATAGTCCTTTGGGTATATACCCAGTAATGGGATGGCTGGATCAAATGGTATTTCTAGTCCTAGATCCCTGAGGAATCGCCACACTGACTTCCACAATGGTTGAACTAGTTTACAGTCTCACCAACAACCCAGTTGTCCAACAATGATAGACTGGATTAAGAAAATGTGGCACATACACACCATGGAATACTATGCAGCCATAAAAAATGATGAGTTCATGTCCTTTGTAGGGATATGGATGAAACTGGAAAACATCATTCTCAGTAAACTATCGCCAAGGACAAAAAACCAAACACCGCATGTTCTCACTCATAGGTGGGAGTTGAACAATGAGAACACATGGACACAGGAAGGGGAACATCACACTCCAGGGACTGTTGTGGGGTGGGGGAGGGGGGAGGGACAGCATTAGGAGATATACCTAATGCTAAATGACAAGTTAATGGGTGCAGTACACCACCATGGCACATGTATACATATGTAACAAACCTGCACATTGTGCACATGTACCCTAAAACTTAAAGTATAATAATTAAAAAAAAAAAAAAAAAAAGACTTGGTGGATTTATAGTTGCTAAAGCTTGGAGTGCAGTCCTTATTGAGCCCTGAACAGGTTTTTCATGTAAAATTGCTTACATGTCAGGTGATTCTGTTTCATTTCTCTTAGGTCATAGAGGAACTATTCAAGGCTACAACAATGATGGTTCTCTCAAAATGTCCTGAAGATGTTGAACTCTGTCACAAATTCATAGCTCCTGGCCAAAAGGTAATTAGTTTTGTGGATTAAGCCCAATACATCTACTGTTTAATGTGTTAATTATACATAATGAATAAAACTATATTTTTAAAATTTTCTTTTTTGTCTTTATTAAGGACAGATTAGAACATATGCTAAAAAACAACTTTTTAATGTAAGTAGATGTTATACTTTTTGAACTTTATTCATTCTTTATCACTGTATTTATCACACTATGTTATAATTTTTTAAATTTATATCTGCTTATATAGATCCTATATATATAGGATATATATATAGACATATTATATATATATATATAGACACTCCTCAGATTCCAGGCAAGACCCATGTTCTAATTATTTTTATAGCTCTTGTGTTTGGTTCATAGTTGACAATCAGTGTTTCATCAATAAATTAATAAATCATAGCAAGATAAAATCTAGTAACTATTAACTATTTAACTATAATTCAAACTTATACTAACTTTAGTCATCAAAATTTGGCTTGATTAAAAAAAACAAACTGTAAAAAACATGCTCAGTGCAGGTTACAGCAAGAAAAGAATTCAGGAACAGAAAACTAAGAGATTGCCACAGTGATCTGCCTGAGAGTTAATGATGATTTGGACTGTGTATTAGAGTTCTCCAGAGAAACATGACCAACCACGTTTGAGGGCGGGGTGTGTGTGTGGCGATAGAGAGAGAGATTGAGAGATTATTCTAAAGAATTGGCTCACGTAATTGTAGAGGCTTCTTGTGTTTAAAGTCTCGGGGTAGGTGGACAAGCTGGAGAGTCAAGGAAGAGTTGCCATTCAAGTCCAAAGGCAGTCTCCTGGCAGAATTCCTTCTTTCTCAGGAGGAGATTAGTCTTTGTCTTAGCAAAAACTTCAACTGATTGGATTTAGCCCACCCGCATTATGAAGGGTAATATAATCTGCTTTTTTCAAAGTCCACTGATTTAGACATTAATTTCATCCAAAAAACACTTTCATAGAAGCATTCAGAATACTATTTGACCAAATATCTGGGCACCATGGCCCAGCCAAGTTGACACATAAAATTAACCATCACAGACCAGGATGGTGGCAGGAGTTCTCCTATTCCGAATATATTTTAGAGATAGAACAAACAGGATTTACTGAGGGTGAGAGAGAGAAGTTAAGGGTGACCTCAGGGTTTTTTTCTCCTACAGCTGCAAAAATGAAGTTGCTATTAACTGAAATTGGGAAATGCTTAAGAGAGTACTGGGGCAGGAGCTTTCAGAGGAAGGGGTGGTATCAGGAACACAGACATGTTAAGATTGAGATGCTTTTCAGATATCCAGCCATAGATGTTGGATAGGCAACTGAAAGTGTGGGTCTGGAGTTTTATAAGACAGTCTTGGGCATGAGTATATTGATAAAAGTGGTCATTAAGTAGATGAAGAATGAAGTAATTTGGCCTTTTCAAGGAATCTCTGCTGGTGACAACCAGGGAAGGTTCTTAGTTTTCCATCTCCTATCTAATGAAAAGATTCAAAATGCAGAAATCATATTCACCATTTGTTGAATATTTACCCAGACAGTGATAAAATTTACATACATCAGTAGCTCATTTTATCTTCACAACTCCAAGTAGTTATTATTCTACAGATGGAGAATCCCTGCAAAGAGGTTGAGTAAAAGATGAAATGGCGATTCAAGGTCATGTTCATCTGATTTCAAAGCTCAGACTTTTAACCTGAGATTTTCATATATTTGGGAGGGCACTGGAATTAAGGGTAGAGTGGTTGTAGCTGCCCCACTATCATTACAACTCTTACATGTCACTTAACTCTTGTGCTTTGGAGTCCTTGTCCATAAAATGTTACGGTTGGAAAATGTCCTCTTGGGCTGTGCCATTTCAATCATTGTTGTTGTCACAATCCATTCTGCATACTACAAATCATAGTTGCAGTTTAAATTTGTGGGGAGAGGGACATCAGCAAGATGATGAACAGAAGGTCCCAGCCTTCACCGCAGAAAGTCCATTTGGCAACTAGTCACATACAAGAACACCTTTGTGAAAATCTCAAAACTTGGGAATGAAATTGAGACACCCAGATGGACCACAGAGCAAAAAGTACATTAGAAGGGTAGGAGCAATGGTCTGTTTGATTGAATCCTCCCTCCCCTAAGTAGGCACAGTACCACCCACAGAAGATTCCCCTCGGCACACAGTTAATGCAGTGGAAAAAGACAGCTAAGTTTCCCCAGCATTCTGTGATGCTTCCTAGGAGGCCCATTCGTGTCTTGCAGGGAACCCTGGGAGTAAGGTCTAGACTACCAGGGGTCAAGTAGGAACAAAGGAGTGGGGCAGTGCTCACAGCAACCAGTACACGGATCTTGGTGATAGCTGTGTTGCTGCCAGCAGTAGCACCTGATCAGAGATACCAGCCAGTGGCATAGCCCGTTTACAAAGCCTAGCTGGTTGCTGCAGAAGCTCAGTAGGAAGGTCTGTCTGGTTTGAGCCCCTACAGGGCTGCCACCCCACCTAGCCTCAGCATCCACCCTCATGCTTTGCTCAGGCAGGCAGACATCACAAATGTTTTACATTTGTGTAACATACAAATGGCCATTAGGTTTATCAAAAAGTGTCCAACATCACTAATCAATAAAATGCAAATTAAAACCACACTGAGATAACCCCTCACACCTGTTAGAATGGCTGTTACCAGAAAGTAGAATGAGACACATTGGCTCATGCCTGTAGTCTCAACACTTCGGGAGGCTGAGGTGGGAGGATCACTTAAGCCCAGGAGTTCAGGACCACCCTGGCCAACTTAGTGAGACCCTGTCTCTACAAAAAAAGAAATAAATTAGCCAGGTGTGGTGACACGTGCCTGTACTGCCAGCTACTCAGGAGACTCAAGGTGGGAGGATTGCCTAAGCCCAGGAGGTTGAGGCTTCTGTGAGCTATGATCACAGACGCTGCTGCACTCTAGCCTGGGAGACAGAGCAAGACCTTGTCTCAAAAAAAAAAAAAAAAAAAAAAAAGTCAAATGATAACAGGTGTTGGCAAAGATGTGGCGCTTGGGAACCCTTTTATAACTGTTAGTGGGAATGTAAATTAGTAGAGCTATTATGGAGGGTAGTATGGGAGGTTTCTCAAAAAATTAAAAATATGTTTACCATATGATTCAGCAATCCTACCTCTGGGTACATATCCAGAACTGAAGTCAGTATGTCAAAGAGATATCTGCACTTACATGTTCTTTGCAGCACTATTCATAGTAGCCAAGATACGGAATCAACCTAAGTGTCCATCAGTGGATGACTGGATAAAGTAAATGTGTATAGTACTATTCAAAGGAAATCTTATTTGTGACAACATGGATCAACCTGGAAAACTTAATGCTAAGTGAAAGAAGCCAGGCACAGAAAGACAAATACTGCATGATTCACCTTGATGTGAAATGTAATAAAGTTAACACTTACAGAAGTAGTGAGTAGGATGGTAGTTACCAGTGGCAGGTGAGGGGTTCTTGAAGGGAATGGAAAGAAATTGACCAAGGGGTACAAAGTTTCTGTTAGGCCAGAGGAGTAAGTTTTCAGGATTTATTGCATAACAGAGTGACCATAATTAATTGTAGTGTGTATCTCAAAATTGCTACAGGAGTAGATTTTAAATCTTCTCACTACAAAAAAAAAACAAATGAAGCGTGTGAGATGATAGATATGTTAATTACCTTGATATATTCATTCCACAGTGTATAATACCAAAAACACATTGTATCCCGTAAATACATAAAATAGTTATTTGTCAATTCAAAATTCAAACATTTTTAAATAAATGTATATGTGTGATTATTTGATTGGTGTCTACTACCTCTGTGATGTCAGAGGCTATGTTTAAATTGGTTACTGTTACACCCCCAGGACTTAGCCCAGTGCCTTTAACAGACACTCAGTAAATACTGAGTAATTGAGTGGACAAACAAATGACTTGAGTAACTGTGGCTGTAAACGTATTCTTTAGGCTGGATCCTCTCCTGAGGTTTCTTAATGGCTCATATCACTATTTATTTCAGTCACTGAGGGTAGTGAACCATGATTCACAGAACCTGGATTCTAATCCTGGCCCTACCATTTACCGGCCATTAATGAGTACATTAATATTTTTTAACAAATATTTATTGACTGCCTAATAGGAGTTAGGCACTTTGCTAGTTGTTGAGAATAATGAAAACAAACATTGATTTATTTTTTATGGAGTTGAAAATCTAGAGAAAAAGATGAACAGTTAAATATTTATATGAATAATGTAATTACGACTCTGAACTTGATTAATAGTGAATCTTTAACTTTTCTGAACTTCAGGTTCCTCATCTGTAAAAAATACTCTGTCGTATATTGTTGAAAGGATTCAATGACAATACTCTTAAAAGCAGTATGTCAGACTAGATAATTTGAAAACACTGTTGCTACAAAACATCTAAAAATAATACTTAAAATATTATAAGATTCTTTTAAATACGTTGTTGAATTCGCTAGAAAGTAGGAGAAGTTCCAGGCGCTAGAAATGAAGAAGGAACCAAACACTAGAGTGATATGGACAGTTGGTGTGATGCTGAGGATTCTCAGGGTGTAGGGTAGGGAAGCTGGAGGGCGATTTTCCAGTTTTTGAAGCCAGAGATTTTAACAGCAATGAGAGGACATGAGAATAGATGTAGCAGAATGAATTAGAATCAAGATACCCCCTGAAATGCACACACAGGTATACACACAAAGCTAGAACTGGTCAAGGACTGCACCCTTAATGAAAGAGCCAATTAGAAAATAAGCAAACAAACGGAAAATTGAGCTAGCCAGCATAGAGAATTTACAAAGAAGTGTAGAAGTATATCTCCTTTAGCCTGGGCTTAGGGATAGAGACAAAACAGAAAGTCTCCATTGAGAATTTGCAGCCACTGTTGGCCGTTAAGTGAGCCTAGAGTTTGAATTTATGTTTCCTGTGTAGTTCAAGAATCTTCATGCCAGGGCATTAAAATAAAAAATTGTCTTCAGTTGGTGATAATGCTGGAGTAGCTATGGAAACCAATATAAAACCGATCCTGAAGTTTGTACCCTCAACCTAAGTGGCATGATATTCTCAAAACAAACTCTACTGAAGATAATCTCACAGTCCAAATACAGAGGGAAATACCTACCATGAGCAAGAACAGCAGACATAACAAACAGCATTAGATTCCCAAGAAGTTCAAAGAACAGTAATGACAATAGACTGATAAAATAGTATCTTCACACAGTTGAAAGAAAATACCTGTTACCTTAGAACTGAAATACTGGGCAGCAATAACTTTTAAAACTGGAGAGGCACGTTCATAGTTGAAGTGTTAGTCCTTTTGTTGTTTGAAAGGAAGAGACAAGCTGGTGAACTTTAGACTTTTTTTTTTTTTTTTTTAAGAGACAGGGCCTCGCTCTGTTTTCCAGGCTAGAGGGCAGTGGTCTGATCATAGCTCACGGCAGCCTTGAACTCCTGGGCTCAAGCTATCCTCCTGCCTCAGCCTCCCGAGTAACTGAGACAACTGGTGCAGGCCACCACACCCGGCTGCTTTAGACTGTTAAGTCAGATATGCACGTTAAAATGTGCAGGGTAGCCACTAAAAGCATAATGAGATGGTGCTGGTCTGATGACAGTGATTATTAAGTCAACAACATCAGAGCCCTCTCTACCACCTTGGCATCACCTTTCTGCTGTTTCATGCCTTTTAAGCCATTGGCGCTGAAATTTCTCAAAATACTGGTGTAGCTGAATCTCCTATTGAGTTAATCCTAAAAACAGTAAAGAGAAAAGAAAAAACAGGGAGATGGCAAAAGAGAAACTGTTCTCCTTTATGCAGACTGCACTGTTAATTATTGAATCTGTATAGATACCACGTGACTTGTATTCTTTTGAGTAGATTTCAATGTATTTTTCACTACCTGTTATAATTATTTTATATGAAAATGTGCTATTTCAGCAACTCGTGTCGTAATGGAATTTAGCCTTTATGCAGAAATTGTATTCAGTTTATTTTACATTTCCTTTATATTATTATGGTTCCGAAAATGTAGAATACTTACCTTTTTTATTTGCTCTTCATTTATCTTTGTGTGAATTTGAGGCAAAGGATGACAATAATTATCTTTGTAGTTTAGCAATTTTACCCCAACAGCTTCAGAATAATGAATTTTCTTTATTCAGCAATGAAAAATGTGAAATATGAAGGTAGTTTGATGCTGTATCATTCTCTCTCACAGTGTTTTTTCCTCCTTTCCTCAAAGTACTTTGGAAACAGTTTCTGGAAAGGAGAAGAGATATTATTTTCTATACATATCAAGAAAAATACTTAGTAGAGAGAGTTGATGGAAGCCATTAACGATATCGAATGTCAGAACTGTAATTTGAACTTGAAAGTTCTGCCTCTAATGAAGGTATTGGGGAGTGGAGTAGAAGACATGGAATAACAAGAGATATTTAGACATGAGAGTCATTTCTTAATAATGAAACAGTAACATACCAATGGTAGAAAATCTTACCGCTTATTATTTTGACTGCTCTCATATTTCTCAGTGTGACTGGTAGCTCATACCAAGTAATTGATATAATAGAATGACAGAATGCCTAAGCAAAAAAGAACTTTATACAAGATAGTTCAATCTCCTTATTTTACAAGTGCAAACAAATACTTAATTTTTAAATGTTTGTATAATACATTACAAAAATTAATAACATGCTTTCACTACGTTGAAGTGACTCACATAGCTAGTAGTAGAATCAGATGAAGTGGTAGAATCAGTTGAAGAACCCAGAGCCCATTTTCTTTTGTTTTGATGGAACATATGAAATGCTAAGTGATTTAGGCATTATCTTAGCCGTTAAAAGCTTATACTCTGGAGTCAGCAGATCAAAATTTACTATTTACTTACATGAGTAACCTTTGGAAAGTTACCGATCCTCTCTAACCTTCTGCTTCCCTTCTGTAAAATGCTAATTTTAAAATCGTTAATACTGCTACTACCAACACCACTACCACCACCATTATTACCTTAGAAATTACCTATTATTATTGGGGGTGGAGCCAAGATGGCCAAATAGGAACAGCTCCGGTCTACAGCTCCCAGCCTGAGTGACACAGAAGACAGGTGATTTCTGCATTTCTGTTTGAGGTACCGGTTTCATCTCACTAGGGAGTGCCAAACAGTGGGTGCAGGACAGTCAGTGAAGCGCACTGTGCGCGAGCCGAAGCAGGGCGAGGCATTGCCTCACTCGGGAAGCGCAAGGGGTCAGAGAGTTCCCTTTCCTAGTCAAAGAAAGGGGTAACAGACGGCACCTGGAAAATCGGGTCAGTCCCACCCTAATACTGCGATTTTTCAACGGGCCTGGAAAACGGCACACCAGGAGATTGTGTCCCGCACCTGGCTCGGAGGGTCCTATGCCCACGGAGTCTCGCTGATTGCTAGCACAGCAGTCTGAGATCAAACTGCAAGGCAGCAGCGAGGCTGGGGGAGGGGTGCCCGCCATTGCCCAGGCTTGCTTAGGTAAACAAAGCAGCCAGGAAGCTCGAACTTGGTGGAGCCCACCACAGCTCAAGGAGGCCTGCCTGCATCTGTAGGCTCCACCTCTGGGGGCAGGGCACAGACAAACAAAAATTCAGCAGGAACCTCCACAGACTTAAATGTCCCTGTCTGACTGACAGCTTTGAAGAGAGTAGTGGTTCTCCCAGCATGCAGCTGGAGATCTGAGAACAGACAGACTGCCTCCTAAAGTGGGTCCCTGACCCCCAAGCAGCCTAACTGGGAGGCACCCCCCAGTAGGGACAGACTGACACCTCACTCGGCCAGGTACTCCTCTGAGAAAAAACTTCCAGAGGAACTATCAGACAGCTGAATTTGTGGTCTCACGAAAATCCGCTGTTCTGCAGCCACTGCTGCTGATACCCAGCCAAACAGGGTCTGGAGTGGACCTCTAGTAAACTCCAACAGACCTGCAGCTGAGGGTCCTGTCTGGTAGAAGGAAAACTAAGAAACAGAAAGGACATCCACACCAAAAACCCATCTGTACATCACCATCATCAAAGACCACAAGTAGATAAAACCACAGAGATGGGGAAAAAACAGAGCAGAAAAACTGGAAACTCTAAAAAGCAGAGCACCTCTGCTCCTCCAAAGGAACACAGTTCCTCACCAGCAATGGAACAAAGCTGGATGGAGAATGACCTTGACGAGTTGAGAGAAGAAGGCTTCAGACGATCAAATTACTCCGAGCTACGGGAGGAAATTCAAAACAATAGCAAAGAAGTTAAAAACTTTGAAAAAAAATTAGACGAATGGATAACTAGAATAACCAATGCAGAGAAGGGCTTAAAGGAGCTGATGGAGCTGAAAGCCAAGTATTGAGAACTACGCGAAGATTGCAGAAGCCTCGGTAGCAGATGCGATCAACTGGAAGAAAGGGTATTGCTGATGGAAGATGAAATGAATGAAATGAAGCGAGAAGGGAAGTTTAGAGAAAAAAGAATAAAAAGAAACGAACAAAGCCTCCAAGAAATTTGGGACTATGTGAAAAGACCAAACCTACATCTGATTGGTGTACCTGAAAATGACAGGGAGAATGGAACCAAGTTGGAAAACACTCTGCAAGATATTATCCAGGAGAACTTCCCCAATCTAGAAAGGCAGGCCAACATTCAGATTCAGGAAATACAGAGAACGCCACAAAGATACTCCTCGAGAAGAGCAACTCCAAGACACATAATTGTCAGATTCACCAAAATTGAAATGAAGGAAAAAATGTTAAGGGCAGCCAGAGAGAAAGGTCGGGTTACCCACAAAGGGAAGCCCATCAGACTAACAGCTGATCTCTGGGCGGAAACTCTACTACAAGCCAGAAGAGAGTGGGGCCGATATTCAACATTCTTAAAGAAAAGAATTTTCAACCCAGAATTTCATATCCAGCCAAACTAAGCTTCATAAGTGAAGGAGAAATAAAATACTTTACAGACAAGCAAATGCTGAGTGATTTTGTCACCACCAGGCCTGCCCTAAAAGAGCTCCTGAAGGAAGCACTAAACATGGAAAGGAACAACTGGTACCAGCCCCTGCAAAAACATGCCAAATTGTAAAGACCATCAAAGCTAGGAAGAAACTGCATCAACAAACGAGCAAAATAACCAACTAACATCATAATGACAGAATCAGATTCACACATAACAGTATTAACTTTAAATGTAAATGGGCTAAATGCTCCAATTAAAAGACACAGACTGGCAAACTGGGTAAGGAGTCAGGACCCATCAGTGTGCTGTATTCAGGAAACCCATCTCACGTGCAGAGACACACATAGACTCAAAACAAAGGGATGGAGGAAGATCTATCAAGCAGATGGAAAACAAAAAAAGGCAGGGGTTGCAATCCTAGTCTCTGATAAAATAGACTTTAAACCAACAAAGATCAAAAGAGACAAAGAAGGCCATTACATAATGGTAAAGGGATCAGTTCAACAAGAAGAGCTAACTATCCTAAATATATATGCACCCAACACAGGAGCACCCAGATTCATAAAGCAATTCCTGAGTGACCTACAGAGGGACTTAAAACTCCCACACAATGATAATGGGAGATTTTAACACCCCACTGTCAACATTAGACAGATCAACGAGACAGAAAGTTAACAAGGATATCCAGGAATTGAACTCAGTTCTGCACAAAGTGGACCTAATAGACATCTACTGAACTCTCCACCCCAAATCAACAGAATATACATTTTTTTCAGCACCTATTCCAAAATTGACCACATAGTTGGAAGTAAAGCTCTCCTCAGCAAATGTAAAAGAACAGAAATTATAACAAACTCTCTCAGACCACAGTGCAATCAAACTAGAACTCAGGATTAAGAAACTCACTCAAAACCACTCAACTACATGGAAACTGAACAACCTGCTCCTGAATGACTACTGGGTACATAATGAAATGAAAGCAGAAATAAAGATGTTCTTTGAAACCAACGAGAACAAAGACACAACATACCAGAATCTCTGGGATGCATTCAAAGCAGTGTGTAGAGGGAAATTTATAGTACTAAATGCCCACAAGAGAAAGCAGGAAAGATCCAAAATTGACACCCTAACATCACAATTAAAAGAACTAGAAAAGCAAGAGCAAACACATTCAAAAGCTAGCAGAAGGCTACAAATAACTAAAATCAGAGCAGAACTGAAGGAAATAGAGACACAAAAAACCCTTCAAAAAATTAATGAATCCAGGAGCTGATTTTTTGAAAAGATCGACAAAATTGATAGACTGCTAGCAAGACTAATAAAGAAGAAAAGAGAGAAGAATCAAATAGATGCAATACAAAATGAAAAAGGGGATATCACCACCGATCCCACAGAAATACAATCTACCATCAGATAATACTACAAACACCTCTATGCAAATAAACTAGAAAATCTAGAAGAAATGGATAAATTCCTCGACAAATACACCCTCCCAAGACTAAACCAGGAAGAAGTTGAATCTCTGAATAGACCAATAACAGCCTCTGAAATTGTGGCAATAATCAATAGCTTACCAACCAAAAAGAGTCCAGCACCTGATGGATTCACAGCCGAATTCTACCAGAGGTACAAGGAGGAACTGGTACCATTCCTTCTGAAACTATTCCAATCGATAGAAAAAGAGGGAATCCTCCCTAACACATTTTATGAGGCCAGCATCGTCCTGATACCAAAGCCTCGCAGAGACATAACCAAAAAAGAGAATTTCAGACCAATATCCTTGATGAACATTGATGCAAAAATCCTCAATAAAATACTGGCAAACTGAATTCAGCAGCACATCAAAAAGCTTATACACCATGATCAAGTGGGCTTCATCCCTGGGATGCAAGGCTGGTTCAACATATGGAAATCAATAAATGTAATCCAGCATATAAACAGAACCAAAGACAAAAATGACATGATTATCTCAATAGATGCAGAAAAGGCCTCTGACAAAATTCAACAACCCTTCATGCTAAAAACTCTCAATAAATCAGGTATTGATGGGACATATCTCAAAATAATAAGAGCTATCTATGACAAACCCACAGCCAATATCATACTGAATGGGCAAAAACTGGAAGCATTCCCTTTGAAAACTGGCACAAGACAGGGATGCCCTCTCTCACCACTCCTATTCAACATAGTGCTGGAAGTTCTGGCCAGAGCAGTCAGGCAGGAGAAGGAAATAAAGGGTATTCAATTAGGAAAAGAAGTCAAATTGTCCCTGTTTGCAGATGACATGATTGTATATCTAGAAAACCCCATAGTCTCAGCTCAAAATCTCCTTAAGCTGATTAGCAACTTCAGCAAAGTCTCAGGATACAAAATCAATGTACAAAAATCACAAGCATTCTTGTACACCAATAACAGACAAACAGAGAGCCAAATCATGAGTGAACTCCTATTCACAATTGCTTCAAAGAGAATAAAGTACCTAGGAATCCAACTTACAAGGGATGTGAAGGACCTCTTCAAGGAGAACTACAAACCACTGCTCAATGAAATAAAAGAAGATACAAACAAATGGAAGAACATTCCATGCTCATGGGTAGGAAGAATCAATATCGTGAAAATGGCCATACTGCCCAAGGTAATTTATAGATTCAATGCCATCCCCATCAAGCTACCAAGGACTTTCTTCACAGAATTGGAAAAAACTCAAGTTGATATGGAACCAAAAAAGAGCCCACATCGCCAAGTCAATCCTAAGCCAAAAGAACAAAGCTGGAGGCATCACGCTACCTGACTTCAAACTATACTACAAGGCTACAGTAACCAAAACAGCATGGTACTGGTACCACGACAGAGACATAGATCAATGGAACAGAACAGAGCCCTCAGAAATGATGCCACATATCTACAACTATCTGATCTTTGACAAGCCTGACAAAAACTAGAAATGGGGAAAGGATTCCCTATTTAATAAATGGTGCTGGGAAAACTGGCTAGCCATATGTAGAAAGCTGAAACTGGATCCCTTCCTTACACCTTATACAAAAATTAATTCAAGATGGATTAAAGACTTACATGTTAGACCTAAAACCATTAAAATCCTACAAGAAAACCTAGGCAATACCATTCAGGACATAGGCGTGGGCAAGGATTTCATGTCTAAAACACCAAAAGCAATGGCAACAAAAGCCTAAATTGACAAATGGGATCTAATTAAACTAAAGAGCTTCTGCACAGCAAAAGAAACTACCATCAGAGTGAGCAGGCAACCTACAGAATGGGAGAAAAGTTTTGCAACCTACTCATCTGACAAAGGGCTAATATCCAGAATCTACAATGAACTCAAACAAATTTACAAGAAAAAAACAAACAACCCCGTCGAAGAGTGGGCGAAGGACATGAACAGACACTTCTCAAAACATGTATGCAGCCAAAAAACACATGAAAAAATGCTCATCATCACTAGCCATCAGAGAAATGCAAATCAAAACCACAGTGAGATACCATGTCATACCAGTTAGAATGGCCATCATTAAAAAGTCAGGAAACAACAGGTGCTGGAGAGGATGTGGAGAAGTAGGAACACTTTTACACTGTTGGTGGGACTGTAAACTAGTTCAACCATTGTGGAAGTCAGTGTGGTGATTCCTCAGGGATCTAGAACTAGAAATACCATTTGACCCAGCCATCCCATTACTGGGTATATACCCAAAGGACTATAAATCATGCTGCTATAAAGACGCATGCACACGTATGTTTATTGTGGCACTATTCACAATAGCAAAGAGTTGGAACCAACCCAAATGTCCAACAACGATAGACTGGATTAAGAAAATGTGGCACATATACACCATGGAATACTATGCAGCCATAAAAAATGATGAGTTCATGTCCTTTGTAGGGACATGGATGAAACTGGAAAACATCCTTCTCAGTAAGCTATCACCAAGGACAGAAAACCAAACACCGCATGTTCTCACTCATAGGTGGGAATTGAACAATGAGAAC